>NC_056728.1:62124090-62356590 GCF_019279795.1 Protopterus annectens | reverse complement strand
TGAATAATTCTATTTAGTTATACAGAATTAATGTTCTTATATGTGCATTCTTCATTCAACAATGAATGCATTTTGAATTCATAAAAACTTCTATCTAAAATGACAATAGCGCCCCCTTTATCAGCTGCCCTGATCATAATATCATTGTTCTCTTGCAGCATTTTAAGTGCCTGTTTCTCTTGAACATTCAATTTACAAAATTCAGGTCTAACGTGCCCTTTATTCAATTCAAATAACTTAATAAAATCTCTCTCGCAGGCCTTTTCAAATGCTTCTATGAGTGGATGCGTTTGCGGTATGTATGTTGATGGCTTCCTAAAATTACTAACCACATTACTAGAGTTGTTTGCAAACACGATTCTTAACGCTATGTTACGGGTAAACATTTTCATATCTATCAAAAAATAGTGACATCAGCATTTTTAGACAGAATAACAGAAAGCCCTTTATTCAAAAGTTTTCTTTCATTCTGAGATAGTACATACCCTGAAAGATTCAGGACTAAGTCCGGTTTATTGGCCTCAATTGTTTCTTTTGAAATTCTAGTCGTTCCTCCGGAAACTTGCGTTTCTTGCTCATAGTTTGAGGAGATCATGTGGTTTTCTGAGATATCCGAAAAGGTAACGGAAAAGGTCCACACATATGGGTTTCATTAGATGTAGTCTGCTGTGTATTAGGCATTGCAGTCTCTTTCTTTCTTACATCAGGATTCGATTGAATCTCTTTATGACTTATCTCAACAGAATTTGTCGATGTTTGAGTTGAAAGCTGACTTTCATTAACTGAAAATCCATTCTCATTCAGTAGCTGCCGTTATGCTACTGTCGGCTTTGATGAAACTACTGTCATCTTCTGGGTGGAGTCAAGATGTGTAAGGGTTGGATTATGCGGAGTTGGTATTACGTCTTGCTCTCTCATTGGTTCACGAGGCCAAGAGAAGACGTTGCCTTTTTCAAAATCTAAAAAGTGTCATTCAAGTTTTTTTCTTTTTGTCAAGCAATAGCTTATTATCTAACAACGATAAATGAATGTGAAGATCTCTCAAAAATTCTTCCAACTCAGATGCATTTAGCCAATTAGTTAATTCTTCTTGTAATTTTGTGGCTTCAAGCATTAGCTCTTTCTCAATTAAAAGATATTGTTCTGTTAATAGACGCATGTAGCTAAAACTTGTTTCTATATTTAATCATTGCCATTTCACTAGTAAATCAGGATATTTGGTGCCATGTGTTAGCATTTTCAATATACGCAAACCTCGTGGTACTATTTTGAAGCACAGATTAGCCTCCATGTGCTTCCTTTGCCACTGAGTATATTTTAACTTGTCCAAAACAGTTTCTAATTTTCTGGTAGTTTTTATTATATTTACATTATGATTCACAGTTCCGTTATTGTTTTCATTGGAAGCTAGTTCATTTCTAGTTAACCTCAACAAAGGGTTACTTTCTGCTTGAATTAGTCTATGAAAAGAAATGTCTTTATTACCATTGATTGTTCTTTCTTCATCATAATTATTAAGAGCCATTTTTTCAGTCCCTTCTGTCATGTCCCTTGATGTGGTAAACAAGAAAAATGAATTGAGTGAAGAAACCACAAAATAGGGTAAAGTGCCTCAAGGAAGTCAAAAATCAATAAATCCAAAGCAAGAATTCAGAGGCACACCACGGCAATCAAAGCTGACTTTATTGTAACAAACAACACAGGAGACCAGGTCAATAGTTAACGCTTTCACGTCTCTTAGAACGCTTCATCAGACTATATACCTAGATCATTGATTCACATTCTTATAACAATTGTTATCCAATAGAGACACAAATAACATCTGACATCATATCCTGTAATGCATTTCACATTTCCTTTATCTTAATGTGAAAACATTTAAAATCTCATTCTAAACAACCCTAACAAACATTAACGTACTTCATTCATCATCCTACACTCATGTATAAAATTGAATGTATATGAATATAAAGTGTATATAAAAAATATATAAAAAAAGAATATAAAAATATATATGAAAATATATATGTATGTATATATATATATATATATATATATATATATATATATATATATATATATATATATAAATATAAACTATTTATGAAAATATAAGAATATAAAAATATATATATGTATCAGCAAAACATTGAGTACAAGCATCTTGCTTAAAAAATGCTTGTGTGTGTGTGTGTGTGTGTGTATATATATATATATATATATATATATATATATATATATATATATATATACGGCCAGTGTGTGAAAAGCATTAACAGTGACCTGCCTCACACAGCACGGCCAGTGTGAATAGCATTAACAGTGACCTGCCTCACATAGCACAGCCAATGTGAAAAGCATTAACAGTGACCTGCCTCACATAGCACGGCCAGTGTGAAAGGCATTAACAGTGACCTGCCTCACATAGCATGGCCAGTGTGAAAAGCATTAACACTGACCTGCCTCTTATAGCACGGCCAGTGTGAAAAGCATTAACAGTGACCTGCCTCACACAGAGGCAGAATGGGACCCAGGGCAGATGAATACTACTTATAAGAAAGATGTCATCTCTCTCTACTCTTCCCTCATTAGGCCAATCATCGAGTATAATGCCCAATTTGGCATGTACCTCACTAGACACATGCGACAGCTGGAAAGGCCACAGAAGTACCTCGCAAAGAGGATCCTAGGCCTTAAACACTTGTCCTACATGGACAGACTCAAAAACCTCCAACCTCTACTAAGAGGCAATCTCTGCTTGACTTACAAAGCCATGTCTGACCCAGCTCTGTTAGAAAAGCTACATCTAAAGAAATCCCAATCCCTCAGCACCATACGCTCCACAGACCTCAACCTCAATACCACAATCAACAGAAGATGCTGGAGGGACAGGTTCATAACCCAGAGACTGCCCATGCTCTAGAATAGACTTCCCATACCTGTCAAGCAGAGCACCTCACTGGCCCTCTTCAAGAGAAATATTGATGAGTGGATGGGAAATAGAAAGTTCACCCCTGGGATCACTCCAGTGACTCTACTTGATAGAGGCACTGGAAACTAACGTTGGGTGGCATGATGAAAGGGCAATTCTATGGGCTAGGCTTGTAAAGGCTCCAGGGCCATTAACCTAGTACATACTTATGAAGGTATGAACAGGGCCACTTGGCCTGATGGTACATATATGTATACACACATAAATACAACAGCAGTAAGACATACATAACTACACACATAAATACAACAGTATGCAGGCATACAGGACTGCACACATAAATACAACATACAGTAATACTCAAGGTCTTATCATTTGCATAGTGTGTCAGCATAGCACATGGCAGAACATGACATAGCTGTCAGCAGTACATAGCAAGGAAGAGGTTAGTGTCATATATCATGGATGCAATACTCTGTGTCTTCAAAAAACTGTGATCTGCTGCTTAAAACAGATCTAGAATCTGTCTTAGTAAACTGAGGCTACTCATATGGTGTTAAACTCATGGGACACTACCATACCGTACCCCTGTTGCACAACATGTGTACAAGACTGCATGCAAAGGTATGGTACAGCTGATTCACCTGAATGGTCTTATAATCATGCATGCATCGAGTCTAGAAACTGTATCACTGATGATGCTTCTGCAGACTATAGCATGTGGGAGAGTGCTGGCCATTTATCACCTTTCAGGAAACCTGCTGGCCTAAGCCACATATCACATCCATGAGTCTCAGTCCTCAATGCTCAGATGTGTTGTGATGGACAATGGCCATCAGTAGCTGTAACATGTGGGAATACATTGTTGTATGCTGGTCATGCACAGCATCCCATATGTGACCCAGAGTCTAGATTTACATGCTGAACAGCAGCAAATACCTTGTAATGCTACACTGCCCTGTAAAATGTCAGCATGTCACGTGAAGATTGCAGCCATATCTTCCAAAGTGTACAGGCATGCTCCTCTTTCTGCAGTTCACATCATAACAGTGGCTACATGCATGGTTAAAGGATCATTGTATATGGTCTCCATATTTGCCTCTGGAATACGTCACCAAGGCATTCTTCTGAGGGCTGTCTCTCTCTGCATCCATCATCACATTTCTAAGTTAATGGAAAATATTTATGTCCCGACCATACCTCTTAACCTGTTACAGCATGAAATTTGGACAAAGCCTGACATAAGGACACATTTAAAATATTGCTCTTATAAACTTAGAAAGTTGCTAGAATAACAAGATTTCTGTTAGCATGCATTTTCTGAAGGATATGAAGTATGAAACTCAAATTCATGTCACTATTTAGTGGCTTTAATCCTTAGATAATCCCGGTGATTTATCAAAAAAAAATATGATTTTTCTGAGGAACAGACCAAAAATATGAGACAAAAATCTGGGCATTCTGCAAAAATCTGTACAGTTGAGAGGTATAGTCCCAACTAAATGTGCTGCTTGGCTATGCATTGCCAGCATCTGTGGCTTGGTGGCTCATAGGTTCATAGATAGTTACAAAGCCTGCAGTCCAGGAGACACTTAAGGATCCTAGCCAAACAGAATTCCCAATTGCCCCAAGGGCACAATCTAGTTAAGTGACATGGTTAAGGTCACACAGTAGGGAAATGAAGATGGCAAAATTTAAACTCTCTACCCTTAGCACAGTAAGCAGCTCATACGTCTGAGCTTTTGTCCTCTACTCTACCTGCCAGGCAAAAATGTAATCATGAGTGCTAATTTTTTTTTATTTTAGGAACATAGGAAAATACTAGGCAAGTAGTAATTGGGGCCATAAGATGCCTAGCCATATACACCTATAAGTGACAAAACGTTCTTGCCACACTTTTCAAGTATTTAATAGTGCTCACCTCCCAAATTGAGCTGGGCTATCTGTGATAACTCTGGGATAAATTTGTGTCTAACTGTACGGTCCTAAATAGTAGTCTTAAAGGTAAGCAAAGTAGTACATTTTTTTTTGTGTAGAACAGATCAAACCAGATCATCAAGTTCACAGATGATACCATATTTGTAGGTCTTATCAGCAATGGTGATGAAACAGCTTGAAGAGAGGAGGTGAACCATTTGATTGACTGGTGTGACATCAATAACCTGGCTCTGAAAGTAAATAAGACCAATGAGTTAATAATGGACTTCAGGAGGAATCAGGAAGCACATCATCCACTCAGAATTAAAGGGGAAACAGTAGAGAAGGTAAAAAGTACCAAATTCCTGGGGATGCACATCTCTGAGGTCTTGTCATGGTTGACAAACACTAACTACATTGTCAAGAAGGCACAACAATGTCTACACTTCCTATGGAGGCTGAGGAAAGCAAACCTTCCAACTTCTGTCCTCAAGGTCTTCTATAGAGGTACCATCAAAAGCACCTTGACATGCAGTCTCATAGTTTGGTATGGAACTGCAAGGCTTTGGACCACAAGGCTCTCCAAAGGGTGGTGAGCATAACAAAGAGGATTATATGGTCCTCCATTACATCTTTACTGTACCAGCATGAGGCCCAGTGTCTAGGCAGGGTCAAAAAGATAGTCAATCACCTTACTCACCCTGGTCATGGACTATTCTGCTTGTCTTCAGCAGGCAATACCACAGTATGCATTGAAAGTCATCCAGATTTAGCAGGAGCTTCTTTCCACAAGCCATCAGACTGCTGAATACTAATAACATGCGCAATAGCAGGACATCGAATCAATCAGTTACATAGCTGAAGGGAGAATTTCTGTATGCAATGCTTAATGTAAATTGCTCTAAATTGTGCAGTAGCTAGGCTGGTTCTTACTTTACTGCTGTGCAATAGTCAGGAGGCAAAACAACACTCCATGCAAACTGAATAATTGTTACGTCTCATATTATGTGCAATATCTACATGTGTAATATTGGTTGAGTGCTGCTACTAGTTATATGAGGAAATAACCTGTGTCATGGCAACTGTCTACTGTTACTGTGTTGCTAAATAGTCATGTTGTTTTTTTGTATTTGTATGAGCTGTCTGCAATTTGAGACTGAAGCAAGGAAATTTTGTGTGGGTCTGAATGACAATAAAGTTTACTTTGACTTGACTTTGATTTGACTATATCTATAACTGAAAGCATTATTAGATTGTGGCACAGCAATTAGCATGCACTGCATCCAAAGGCATGCCTACTTTACTGCTACTACCAGCTCTGCCAGCTGTACATCACTTATGGTTGTGGAATGTACATGTCCTGTGGGCTGCACCACAGTCACCTCAGTATTTACTGCAGAATGTCATATAATGGTCACTTTACTGTAGCTACACTACAGCAAACACACTGCATCCATCAATCACCAGCACACACTTGTCACATGCACATCAGTGCCCGTGCAAGCCTGTAGGCCCTGGAAGGCAGGATAAGAGGAACTAGGAATTGTTCATCTGTTGTCCGAGAAATGGCTGTGGATCATAACATAGTCCACCTGGTAGCTTTTAACTTAGCTCTTTCCTCATTTTGCAGTACTTCATTTCTATTATTTTTGTATGACATTCCACTTTTTGGCATGCATGACCATCAGTTTATTTATTTATTTGTCTTTCTTTACCAGGAAAGTGCGACTGGACAAGACCCATTTTCAGAGGAGCCCCAGGCAGAAAAGCTCTGGTCAATCACATTTATATAACATACAAATGATAAGCTGAAGTGTATTTACAATAACAAACCTGTAACATACAAAATACTTACAGCCATAACAATATCAGAAGAATACTTCAGTAAAAGCTATCTCTGTTAGCCATTCATCAAATTATACATCTCTCTGTTTACAGAGTAAAAAGTGTTATCACTGGAAGGTATATGCATGTCAGTCAGTTAGATGGCACATCTATCAGAACAAGACAAGCGTTAGAGAAACTAGTTAATATGTCCCAAGTAAAATAAAGGGGTTGATGTAATCAAGATACAAATAAGGGGTCAGTGGGTACAAACAGATATAATTTTGCATAAGGGTTTAAGTGCAATATGATTTTATTGAAAGCAAAAAGGAATGGTTAGTGTGGAGAAAAAAGATAAAACTTTGCATAGCAGCCATAGTCATTAGAGAGGATGAGTTGAGGCTACAGTGTATATCACGGATTGTTAGTGATGGTGAAGAAGGTAGAATATGAGGGAAAATTAAACATGGGGTAGGTATGGTGGATGAGTGTTAGTTTATATTTGAAGAGGTATTTCATTTCAGGAAGAGTACTCAAAGGATAGATTGTGAGAGTAGTAATAACTGAAAATGAAATGAAACTTAAATAGCATGAAGCATGACTTAGCCACGCCCCTAAAAACACAGTTCAACCTTAGCCTCCATACAGATTTTGTACCAAGGAAATCGAGAAGAGCTACACTCATTCCCCTGCATAAGGAAAGACCTGCCATAGACCCAGGCAATTACAGACCCATATGTCTGACCAGCCTCATATGCAAAGCCATGGAAAGACTTATGATGGAGTTAATCAGTCAGGACACAGAGAACCTCCAAACACTAGACTCGTCTAAGTATGGATTCAATCAAGGGCAGGTCATGCTTATTCAACCTGGTGGATTTTTCTGACAAGGTTATCAAAGCTTTTGACACCCCCCTCATTCAAGCATAATAGAAGAGCTAAATAAACTAGGAATAAACCCCTACATCACCCACCAAATTGACAACTGCCTCATTGATAGCATGCAGGTGATCAAAATAAGGGAAGCTAGCTCCACAAAGATCAATAAGAGCAGTCCCCCAGGTTTCAGTTCCAGGACCCCTCCTGTTTGGCATCTGCTTCTCTGAAGAAAATCCAGTACCAAAGGGCTCTGGCTAACTAATTTGAAGATGACTGCAAATAAGGAACAGTCATTAAATTCTCAGATGACTTGGCCATCCTGCAGGAAGGCTTGTCCCAAAAAAATAACTTGCGTCAACATCATGGTCTGAAACTAAGTACCAAAAAAATGCACTATTGTATCATTGTCTCCCTTTACTCAGCCCTCATTAGGTCAAGTATTGAATATATAATGTCTCCTTTGGCATGCATCTGTTCAGACACGTGCAACAATTAGAATGCCTGCAGATCTACATTACTAAAGGGATACAAGGCCTAAACAATGAATCTTATATGGACTGACTCAAAGCCCTGTTACTATACTCTGTATCTTACAGATTGCTAAGAGCTGACCTGTGTCTCGCATAGAAGACATCCTCTGACCCAATGCTGATGGACCTACTGCACATTAACAAATTAAATGGCATCAGAAACACTCAGTCTGGGATCTAAACCTCATCAGCAACATTAACAGAATAGTTTGGGGAGACAGGTATATCTCTCAGACAATACCATATTCAAGTGCAACTTGGATCTATTGATGGGTATAAGAAAACTGACCCCAAGTCTGCCTCCTGTACTAATAATGGACAGAGGCAGCACCTAAATGCTTTATTTGATGCATTGACTGACTCAGATCATCTATGATATGATTACAACTATTCTCACTGGGGGAAATATATAATTATTGATCATGGGATGAGTAAAGCTAATCTAACTCCAAATGGGATAGGTTAGTTTAAGCAACAAAAGGCAAATTGAATAGGCTTAAAAATGGCCTGCTAGGACAGTTAGCATAGTACATACCTATGATCTAATAAACTATAAGGAATAGCTCAACTACATTAGTGTATACCACAAACGCAGCCCAATGCCACAAAGATTTCCTCCAGCCTAGGGTACAGCACAAAAGGTAGCATGCAGTGAATTAGAGACGATATAAATCTCCTTCCTGTCATGACTGAAAATGACCAGCAACAACCATGACACAGGCTTTCTAAACTAGTTTTGTATGTAGATGAAATACTTCTTCTGCAATCCAGTAATAACCATTACAAAACAAAGTCCAACAAGACTTCACTAAGCTATGCAGTTGGTCTTATTCCAACAAACTCCTTATATTTGCATTTAATAAGTCTTCTCATACTCTCAGAAATTGCTCGTTATTTCTCCATTGCATACCTTGACGGTAATGCTCTTCCCAATGCTTTTGAACAAAAACACCTAGGGCCTATACTTGACCCCTCCCTTCACATTTACACCACATACTGACTTTATATCAAATCAGGTAATAAAACAACTGAACTTGTAGTATATAATCTTGTCTATGTCTTTCAAAAAAACAGTTATCAGTTGCTAAAAATATACTGATCCTTAAGCTTGACTATTGACCCCCTTTCCTAGTATGTCATTCAGCATACAATAATCAAAAAATACAAAGGGTTGAAAACAGAATCTGTAAATTCATTCTACGAATAGGACCTTTACTCTACCACTGTAAATTCTGAAGAAAGCCAAATGGCTGTCAGTGCCATACAGATTTTCCTTTCTCCTTTAATTTTCAAAATGCTAAAACAAGATTCCTACCCACCTCTAAAAAGGAAAACTTACTGTTCCAGATAATTCTCTCACCCTTATATGGCCAAGTTTCAAAACCCACTAGGAGAATGAGCTTTCCCGAGAATGGAACCAGCTACTTCGCACCACTTACCCACAGAATCAGAAAAACAGGAATCCACCAAAGGTTTCAAGGAAACATTTAAAAACATTGGTTATCTGACTCCTCTTGCAGATGCTTGAGAGAGAATGATTAGCAAACAATACAGCAAAAACATAACAGCCATTTTTCTCTATCATGCACTATTATCAGCCATTCCTCTGCTTATAATTTAGAAATTGATGCAAAGCAACCTGTGGAGTATTGTAAATACTAACAAAGTCCTCTCTACCTTGACCATATACATCTCATACTGATTATATTGCAAATAAGGTAATAAAACAATTTAAACTGTGGTATATAATCTTGTATATCTCTTTCCAAAAGCCTGCTTATCATTTGTTAAAATTGTACTTATCCCTAAGCTTGAATATGGACTCCCTTTCCTAGTACTTCATTCAGCATGCAATAATAACAAAATACAAACAGTTGAAAAAGGAATACATGCATTTATCCATTTAATAGGCCATTTACTTCACCACTGTACTATTCTTAAGAAGGCCAAATGACTCTCAGTGCCAGATAGGACCTAAAACATGAATGTATATTTCAAAAATTGAAGATAAAAATGAAATAATATGGCTGGAAAATATGTGTGTTACAGGATTTTTAGCTGTTCAGCTTTTTACTGCTACCAATTCTTTCATTGATTTTTTAACTGATTGCTTCTAATGGATTATTTTGTGTGTTAATGTACCTTTAACTTTTAATTACTAATGTAATTACTCATGTGAATTTTGGTAGGCGTGGTTTACTTGGAGGGGGAAGGTATATAAGTGATTAATTTAATGATGTTTCTTTGTCTGAAGAAGTACAGGCACTGACCTGAACGAAAGCGCTAACCTCATTAAACATCTTTCTACTTTGTTGGAACTTGTTGGAGTGGCCTTTGTCCTTTGCCTTTTTTTGTTTTACCCTTGGAATGCGGGTTGAACTTGGCTAGGCTTGTAAGGGCCCTGGAGCCATTAGACTAGTACCACCCTATGATCATGATTCAGAATCAAAATGGGATCTGTATGGGATCTTTCCTCTCCTTTAGTATATCTACAGCTACCGCTTCTTTCCAAGTTAAAGGCACATCCCCTCTTAGACAAATATTGTTGAAAAGTACTAGATTGGCTTTTATTCATTGCAGCTGCTGCTTTTTATACACTTCTATTGGAATTATATGACTACCAGTAGTTTTTACTGTATTCTGGTTTCTCGTTGCTTCTGTGATCTCAATTTCCTTTATTTTTGATGTTAATACCCTTTCTTTCTGCTTCTGTTAACTAATAGATTTGTAATTGACTAAAATATATTACCACATCCTGTGTATTACTCTCAACCTCTTCAAATTGTTTATATCATGTACTAAAATAATTACAAAACATACAATCATGTATTATATGAACCATGGAGACAGGGTGACCATTTAAAAATGTATTTTAGCACCTTCCTCTAATTAACAGACTGCTTTAGAATAATATTGCACATATAGATGCTGAAATACATTCAACAACAGAATGTCCAAAAATCAGAATCTCTACAAAATTATCAGACTGTCAGGACACACCAATAAGTGTACCACCTCCTTCAGTGAGTAGATGAAAGTTTATTCACACTATAAACACCACGATACATACGCCATCAAAGTATAACATCCAGAGATAAAACAACATAAACGGTTAAGTGCTTTCTCTCACTGTATGTGAGCTTCTTCAGAACACCTCTACTAAGCTGAATACGCCTTAAATTAAAAAACTGGTGCCAAATTATCAGCTGTTACTTTGAAATTCTTAAAGCAGCTTTTTTAATTTCTCTGTACCTTGCGTAAACCTAACCAATTTCTCTAAAAAAGCTAAAAACATCTTTACCTTGATAAAAATGATTTGAACCAGAAATACTAAATATATTATTAAAATATATTAAAAAAATGTATATATATGTAAATAAATTGCAACACTGAATACTTCTAAGATAAAAATAATCATTAAAACTACTTCATAAAACTGTCACACACAAGTGTGAAGGCTTCACTGTTGTCTACCATGTCAAACATAATGTATTATTTACTGTCTTTAAAAAACTATTTGTCATACATTTGTTGACAAATATAGTAGATAATTATTATTTTGTTTTGTTTTATCTCAAATTCATCTCCAAGATGGGCTTCCATGATATAAAATCATTTATTCCCGGAGGGTTTGTTGCGTCCAGAAATAGCTGTCACCATATTTCTTTAAGATTTAATATTTTCTTAAAATCACCTCCTCTAGGATTATTCTGTATAATATCCAATATTGCAAATTTGAATTTGTGATTAACCCCCATTTTCTCAACATGTCTGGATAGCGCATTAGTAGAATCTTTTTTAGATATACTATAAATATGATCGTATATGTGCTTCCTGAACCTTCTTTCTGTTTTATCTATATAGTAGCTGGTGCATGCACCACATTTTGCCATATGTATCACCATTTTTGTGTTGCAGTTGCCTTTTCTAAACCTTTTACCAACTGTCTGTACTCATTGTATATATGTATTTTGTCTTTTACCAATATGTATTTACATTGGTTGCATGCACCGCATTTTTTAGTACCTCCTAATGCATTCTGCAATTTGTTACTTCTCTTACCTTCTCTGGGAGAAACTTGCAATAATTTCTTTATATTGCTGCCCATTTTATAAACTATTCCTAGTTTATACCACACTATGTCTCTCACACTACTATCTGTGGATAATAAATACCAAAATTTGTTCATAATATCTACTACCTGATCAGAAATAGGACTGTAACATATAATGAATGACCTCTGATGACAATTAGTGTCTTTCGTACCACAATTTTTGTTATTAATAGTATTTATAACATTAGTACTACTATGAATTACTCCAGTTCCAAAAAGAGGCTTGTATTTTTTTCCCCACTCATTCATTACATATTGTCCTGTATCATTCAACATCTTTAACGGGTAACCCCTATCGTTGAACAACCCGGTAATGTTCTTTACCTCCTCCCTCATTTCCTTATAATCTGAGGTCATACGTATAGCTCGAATACATTGTCCCTTAAATATCCTTCGTTGGATGACAACTGTCATAAGCCAAATAATCATTCAAAAAGGTACTTTTTCTGTGTATTCTAGATTTTAACTCTCCATCTTGTTTGTAAATATAGGTATCAAGATAAGCTATCCCTTCAGTGCTATATGAATATGTAAATTTTAAAAATTCACTACTTGTATTCAAAAATTCAATAAATCTTTCAAATTTTTGTCATGTGTCACCCCATACGATATGTATGTCGTCAAGAAATCTGGAATAGTGTAAGATACTCTTATAGAATGTACTGGGAAAGAGAATTCTATCTTCCCAATCCAGCATGACCAGGTTGGCAAAAATGGGGGCACAGGCTGCCCCCATAGCTACCCCCCTGGTCTGTCTGAAATGTTCTCCTTCAAAATAAATGAAGTTGTAATCCAGAACCAAAGACATACATTCCATTATTAAACAAATTTCATCCCATTGCAATTCAGAATGTTTAGTAATACTATTGCAAAAGGCCTCTAATCCAGGTTGTTTGGGGATACACGAGAACAAATCAATGACGTCAATGGTTACAAACATGTATCCGTCCAATTTATTGGATACATGCTTAAAAATTCCCAGGAGTCTTTGACCATATGGGGAATTTTTGTATAAACATGTTTTAACAATATATCTATGCATTTCCCGATAGGAAATGTTTTTGATTGACTACCTGATACTATCGGTCTAAATGGGGGGTTGGTGGTATCTTTGTGTACTTTGGGTATCCCTACTAGGGTAGCCATTGTAGGATGTTTAAACTTTAAGCAATTGTAAATCTCATTTGATATCCTCCCATCAATGAGGAACTTCTCAAAATATGAATCAATTCTTTGACATGCAATATTTATTTCATTAATTGAACTAGTTTCGTAATTACTTGACAAGTATAATATATCATACATTTTCATAATATATTGCATATTATCGTAAATGACTATCCCACCCCCCTTGTCAGGTCTCATCACTCTGATTTGTTTGTTCATCTGTAATGCCTCTAAAGTTTTGCTTTCTTCGTCTGTTAGATTACTTCTAAATGTTGTTTTTTTGTGTTCTTTATGCATGTTATAGAATTCCCTGGTCACAACTCTCTCATATATGTCTACCTTAGGGTAGCTAGGTGATATAAATGTACTTTTAAGTTTCAGCTCTATATCTTGAGACCTTTTCCCATTTTTGTCACTATCCTCAGAATTGTATAGATTGGGTTTATTGTTAAAATAAATGGCTAAATTGATTTTTCTAGTAAATTTTTTTATCTCACAAAGACAGCCCACTATATTGAAATGTGGAGTAGGTATGTATTTCATACCTTTAGCCAATACATTGAAATGAGTACTACATATGTCTAAATCTGAAAAGTTATATATTTTAAAATTGTCACGTGTAAATATTAACTTGTACTGTGATTTCTTTACTTTTACATGTAACCTTGTTTTTTTCTTTCTTTACCAGTTTGTCTTCCTTCCCCATTGTCTGTTGTTGTTCCTCCCATATTTTAAATGCTGTTTCTGATTTTTGTTCTGGTAGGGTTGTCCATATGTTTCCTGTTCCCCGTAAAAATGTGACTCATATTTATTTGATGGGGTACCATCCTGAAACTCCCTTCCTTCATATGTATTCTTACTGTTTCCTTGGTCTACATAACCTGATCTACCTTTGTACTTCTGCCAATCATATGCCACACCCTTTTTGTATTGATCCACATCTCTTAATATTTTTTTCTGCTTTCTGTCACATATGTTTAATATCCACCTTTCGGCTATGTTAAATTGTTTGGTATATAACCTTTCCCATTCAGAAAAAAGTAAATCATTAATTATGTTGGAATTTAATGTTTCTACCTCTTGTGTTAATTTACTTAATTTCTCATCATTGTATTTGATGAGTATTCTCATATATTTAAAACCACAATCATTAAAAAAATCATTAAATTCTTTTATACAAACTTCATTGAAAATATAAATCCCATTGGCATTTTAAAAAATCTCAGCCCTTTAGGTACAATATTCATTTCAATACATTTATGTAAATAGGCATTGTCCACTTTTATACCATTGATTTGTTTCAATGATTTGCCTAGTACATATATCTTATCTTTCAAGTTTCCCATAGATTCAGTTGTAGGTTTAGTCGTCTCATAAGCTTGTGTAACTGTATCCAGGTTGTAACACGTAGTTAAAAATTTGTTGAAATACATGTCTTTGTTGCCTTTGTCCAATCTACCCAACAATGTGTCCGAGGGGTTCTTAGAATGAACTGTAGTGTCATTCTTATGTTGCATATTGTTTCCAGTCACTGAAGAGTACATTTTAATGGGGTAATTGCATTTGGATTTAGTTCCTATCCTTTTCGCTTCCTCGTCTATTTCATACATTGAAAAATCGAAAGTGAAATCAGTCAAATTAATTTTACTATTATTATATGGTTCAGTTATGTCAAGAATGTCCGTATCTTTAATAGGTTTCTGCACACCCGAGCTCTGTCCATTAGGTATGGTGAAACTGTCATCAGATAATTCATTACCCCTATTATGTGCAGTTAATATATTATGATCATTACCATTGCCACAAATAACCGCTTGATTTTCTTTAAAGCACAAACCTGATGCTGAAACTCCATTGTCCCTGCTGCACATAACATCTATCGCTTTGTCACCAAACAACTTGAAGCCTGGTGCAGAAATTCCTGTGGAGCCCGATCCTGCTGGCGCTCCTTGATCGATACTGCCCATTTCTTCAGTCGCATTCCCGCTATTAGTTTTGCTGCCACTACATTTGGAAGTTTTACTGACTGTTCCCTTAGATGCCTCTTTGAACAAATCAAAGAGTTTGCTGATCTCTCCTTTCAACATGACTATGTCATCTCGTAGTTGGTTTAATTCGCCATTCTCTTCAGACCTCTTTCTGGGGGAATCGACACCGGTATTATCCATGGCACAAACAACAACAGAATGTCCAAAAAACAGAATCTCTACAAAATTATCGGACTGCCAGGACACACCAATAAGTGTACCACCTCCTTCAGTGAGTGAGTAGATGAAAGTTTATTCACACTATAAACACCACGATACATACACCATCAAAGTATAACATCCAGAGATAAAACAACATAAACGGTTAAGCGCTTTCTCTCACTGTATGTGAGCTTCTTCAGAACACCTCTACTAAGCTGAGTACGCCTTAAATTCAAAAACTGGCGCCAAATATCAGCTGTTACTTTGAAATTCCTAAAGCAGCAGTCAAATTTCTCTGTACCTTGCGGAAACCTAACCAATTTCTCTAAAAAAGCTAAAAACATCTTTACCTTGATAAAAATGATTTGAACCAGAAATACTAAATATATTATTAAAATATATTATTGAAAATTTTTTTTATATATATGTTAATAAATTACAACACTGAATACTTCTAAGATAAAAATAATCATTAAAACTACTTCATAAAACTGTCACACGTGTGAAGGCTTTGCTGTTTTCTACTATGTCAAACATTATGTATTATTTACTGTTTTCTACTATGTCAAACATTATGTATTATTTACTGTCTTTAAAAAACTATTTGTCATACATATGTTTCCCTGTTAAAGACATTTGTTGACAAATATAGTAGATAATTATTATTTTGTTTTGTTTTATCTCAAATTCATCTCCAAGATGGGCTTACATGATATAAAATCATTTATTCCCGGAGGGTTTGTTGCGTCCAGAAATAGCTGCCACCATATTTCTTTTCTTTAAGATTTAATATTTTCTTAAAATCACCTCCTCTAGGATCATTCTGTATAATATCCAATATTGCAAATTTGAATTTGTGATTAACCCCCATTTTCTCAACATGTCTGGATAGCGCATTAGTAGAATCTTTTTTAGATATACTATAAATATGATCGTACATGTGCTTCCTGAAGCTTCTTTCTGTTTTACCTATTCTATATTTTAATAATATTCTATATTTTAATACTTTTTTAATAATGTATTTTAATAATATATTTAGTATTTCTGGTTCAAATCATTCTTATCAGGGTAAAGATGTTTTTTAGGTTTTTTAGAGAAATTGGTCAGGTTTACGCAAGGTACAGAGAAGTTTGACTACTGCTTTAAGAATTTCAAAGTAATAGCTGATATTTGGCGCCAGTTTTTGAATTTAAGGCGTACTCAGTTTAGTAGAGGTGTTCTGAAGAAGCTCACATACAGTGAGAGAAAGCGCTTAACCGTTTATGTTGTTTTATCTCTGGATGTTATACTTTGATGGCTTATGTATCGTGGTGTTTATAGTGTGAATAAACTTTCGTCTACTCACTGAAGGAGGTGGTACACTTACTGGTGTGTCCTGGCAGTCCGATAATGTTGAAATACATTGTTTAGTCACATGATCTGCAAGTACTTCAGAATCACATGGCTATTATTACAGTCCAAATAAGCTCACACAATAAATAAAAAATATACTTTATCTGTTAATATATATATAATATATATAGCACAATCTGATTGAAATTATGTATTAAATAATATAGAAATTCTTTATAATGGAAGGATTGCTGCCCTCAGTTTAAGTAAACATATAACAAAAACATTTTCATTTATTCCTGGCACAATTTGTAGCATTTAATAAAATTTGACAATAAACCTCTCATGATTAGAGCTGGTTTTCCCAATCACTATCCCTATCAGATGACACAACATTTTATATGAAAAAAAGAAAAAGAAAAAACAAACTTCTTAAACTTTTGGTCATTTATTTATGTATTTAAATAATCCCTTATTATCACCCCCAGTACAAATACTGTAGAGATGTTCAGAAGCCCTATAACTCAGACAATGTTCAGTCATGACTACATAAAAAGCAGGACTGAACGAACATGTTGCCAGATAAACAACACCTTTATATTGCAGATATATTTCCCTGTACAATAAATAATTTGTGGGTAATTCAATATCTTACCTCACTGATTTCATTAATATAAGCACATTGACAGCAAATGCCACATTTTATTATTTTCGTCTACTATCTTTCTCATAATACCTGCCATAAATGTCTTTTAAAATATTCTTAACATTTTTACCCATCTTAAAATCAAAATTGATGTTATCCCCAACTTCTGGGAGAAGTTGAAGTTGCTATCAACTATAGCATTCCAATTGTTAAAAATGATGTACTCTGTCTTACTGTGGTTCCAACTGTATGGTAAAATCATAGAACTTACAAATCTAGAGTCACATTGTTCATTCTCATCAGTAAACCTTTCTCCAGAATTATTACTGCCCTTAATTAAATTTAATTAAACTTCTGGTTAAAACAGATCTAAGTCTGTTTCTCTTCTATCTTTTCTCTTTTGTTTCTTTTTTTTATATTTTCAATTAAAGTTTGTAGAGAGCCCCCTATCTATGAAGATGCTTTCCAGTATTAACTCATCTAGGAATGTCATATCATTTGACGCTGTCCTAGAGATTTTCACCACCTGACTTTGATTGGTCTCATTTTCTGTTTGAATGGATTTTAATTGGTGAAATAAAGATAAGAATTGTTTTGTGAGTTTCTGTGAGTTTATTTGGACTGGAATAGGAATCATGTTGATAGGTTCATAGGTTGGTACTAGGCTATCGGCCCTAGGGCCTATACAAGCCTAAACCAAGTAGTAGAATGGAAGCAAGCCAAAAAACAACTAAAACCAAAACTTCAGATTTGCCAGGAGACTCCAAATAAAAGTCGGAAACCAAAAGAAGGTTACTTTATTAAAAATCTCTATAACAAATATAACGCCAGACCAATTTGTACGTTTTCGACCACAAACAAGTCTTCATCAGAATGAACAAGATTAAAACACTGAAACGAACCCTTATATATCCATTCAATTATGCAAATAAATTAATTTAATTACGTTGATGAAAATCAGTGCTGACTGAACAGAAATTATGAAAAAAAGTTAATTAAACCATTTATACATGTTAAAACATATTAAATCCTTACGCAACCTAGTAAAAATATTAAAAAGCCTAAAATGAATAAATAATCACAAACAATAACAGTAACAATGTTTAAAAATTTTTAAAAATAATGTCTAGCAAGTAAAAAATACAATGAATTGTACTAATAATTCACTAAAAATTTGAACATGGGTCCAATAAACCAGTATTGTACCGCCACCTTGTGGCTGAAAAACACGTAAATCATAATTTAGCTGCTCTTAACTTGAGAACTGAAGAAATGGACAGCATGTCGTTTAGACCTGGTAGCTTCGTATATTCTTTTTTTTTTTTCAAAACAAGTTTATTGTTTTAACATATAAAAGAAATATCATAACAATTTTATACAAATAATTAAAAATAGGTATTATTATAATATTCAACAAAACAACTAAAGTATTTACAAAGACATCCACTACAATCAGATCAATTAATTAAACTAAAATACTGTGCTATTGAAATTAGAATTTTTTAACAAATTTTGTAAATTATCCCATATAATAAAATGTGATGTTTTTCTAGTTGTTCTCATTCTAATTGTGCTTATTTCCATATGACACATTATATTCATAACATTTTTAAATTCATTGAACGAAGGAGGTGTATCTGAAATCCAATTTCTAGTTATTATTTTCCTAGCCACTGCTAGGATAGACCATAACAAGGGAAGCTTAATCTTAACACATTGAGGTACAGGTGTGTTGAATAATATAAGAGACTTAGAAATAATGAAATCATCTGTAGAAAGAGCCTGCAAAAATTCATCAATTGACTTCCAGTATTCTTTCAACTTCATACAGTCATAAAACATATGAGCCCAGTCAGCATTAATTTCTACATTACATCTCTTACATAGATTATCTTTATTATTAATTTTATTCATCATCAAAGGTGTATAAAAGATCTATGTAAAAATTTCCATGTATAAAGTCTCCAGACAATGGAAGATGTAGTTCTATAAGCAGATTCCAATATATATTGTTTATCTTGTTGAGTTGGTGGGTCCCCATTAATAGAGGTGAAATAATTCCAGTATGAATCTACATTGTAAAAGTTTCTTGTCTGATAATTTTATGTATATATGAAAGTTTACCTTTATCAGAAACTTTATGCTGTAAATTTATTATCAAGTAATCAATCAGTTTTGGAATAGATTCTTTAACTGTTATAGACATTAGATCTATTCTATCAATGAGATGTTGTCTAAAGATCTGAACCTCTAACCAGCAAGTTTCTCTTAGATCAAATTCTTGTTTTAAGAAATCTAGATTTTAACTTTATTATCAGATATCAGCTGATACCAGTACTTTAGATTATTATCTATAGCTAAATGAGCTCCTTCAGAAGTAGATGACATAAGCATACCCTGAGTATAAATTATAGGGAATACAATAAAATTCCATTCCCTATACTTAGGGTGCATGAATATAAAGTTACGATAACTAATAATAATATTTAATGGGTAACAGACCATATGTTTAGGTGTAATAGGTGAAGTACAAAATTCCTTTAGCAACCACAACATGGAGTTATTTATAATCATATTTTTATGTGTTAAGGAGATTTTCATGAAGTGCATACTAATTAGCTCCCAATAATCTTTCCATTTTGACATATGACCGATCTATTAATAAAGTAATAACTTTTATAATAGAAGAGATAATATATAAATTAAAGTCTGGAAAAGAAATACCCCTTGAGACCAGCTATTAGTATGTTTCTTTAATGCAATCCTAGGTCTATTAGGTGCCCATAAGAAATTTAACATTAGTGTATTCAGTTTCTTGATAGTTATTTTTGTAGGTGAAAGTATTATTGATTGTATTAAGTATAAAATCTTGGGGAATATTATCATTTTAATAATTGTAAGTCTCTCCTCCATAGTAAAAAACATATTATTCCAGGTATTAAAAAGATTTTGTATATTAAGAAAACAGGTATTATAGTTATTATATATAATAGATTTAATATCTTTAGATAGTATTATACCTAAATAAGTTATCTGACCTGAGTTGGGTACATATTTAGTAAAATCACTAATGAGAGTATTTTTCGTGTATATATAGGTAGTATTTTAGTTTTTCTTCATTGAATATTAAACCAGAAATACTTTTAAAATTCATCATTTTATCAAATAAAGACTGCATAGAAGAATTAGATCCTGCTGATGTAATTAGAACATCATCTGCAAAAGTTGAATTTTTGATGTTGTATTTTCTTCTATTTCAAAACCCTCTATGTCAGTACTGTTTCTAATCAAATTAGCCCAAGGCTCCATTACTAAAGTGAATAATAGTGGAGAAAGTGGACATCCTTGCTTTGTACCTTTAAGAATGGGTATTTTTTGTGAAACATATGTTCCTACCTTAATATAAGCCAGCGTTCCTTTGTATAAATGCTCAATTAAATTTACAAATGCATCAGAGAAATTTGTGCATTTCAGTAAGGTAAACAGATAGTCCCAACTTACTGAATCAAATCTTTCTTTTTCCTATTTGCAAAATCAATTAATGTTAAAGTTCTTCTTATATTATCAAAAGTATTTCTATTTACAATGAAGCCCGTCTGATCTATGTATATAATGCCGGGGATAATTGTCTTCAATCTATCAGCAAAAATACTCATAAACATTTTATAATCAACATTAAGTAATGAGATGGGTCAATATGAAGAACATCTAGTTGGATCTTTATTAGGTTTTAAAATTGGTGAAATAAATGTATATTGCCAAGATGGGGGGGTTATTAACTCAGTTTGGGCCAGAATAAAAACCTTATGTATTAATGAATATGTAGTTTTAGAAAGGATTTTATATATCTCTGGTATAATACCATCATTACCCGGTGCTTTGTTTGATTTAAGCTTATTTATTTGTGTAATAACTTCTGTATATGAAATACTCTTGTCCAATAGTTTAATCTGTTGTTTATTAAGCTTTTTATTCATGTTTGTGGTTATAAACTCCTTTATTTTATCTTTAGGTTCCATGTTAATGTTGTTATGGTTAATCTTGTGAAAGTGATTTCTAAATTCATCCAGTATTTCTGGTATACTAGAAACATTCTTCTTTTTCCTTAGAGAAAAGATTTCTTTGATATGGCTTTGTTTATTCAATCTTTTTGTTTTATTTTTAAATCTATGTAAGTATTTGGGGCTTATTGAATAAGACAAAACTTGTATTTCTCTAAAGTTATTTTAACTTTATGAGTTAAAATTTCTTTGTATTTCTCATTTAGTTTGTTTATTTCTTCAATAACTTTCTTGTCCATAATATTTTCTTTATTATTATGTTTATAAGAGTCTAGTTTACTTTGAATATCTAACAATTCCTTATCCCAAGATTTCCTTTTGTTATTATACCATCTGATAATTTGTCCATATAGATATGATTTTAAGGCATCCCAAACATAGACAATGGAGACTTCAGGAGTATTATTTATGTCTAGAAAATGTTGTACTTCTGAAAGTATATATTCTTTATAGTCTTTTAGCTGAGTTAAGTATGCTGGTATCCTTTTGATCTGAACATTATGAGTATTTTTATCATGAATTCAAAACAATTGAGTTATGATCAGATATAGGACATGAAATGATTTTGGAATTAATTAAATCTGTTACCATCTGGTTAGAAATAAAGACCCTATCTATTTTTGAATAAGTTTTGTATCTGTTAGAAAAAAAGGTGTATGGTAATGATTTTGACTCTATCTGATTATTAATATCATTCAAATGATAAGAATTAGCAAAATCATTTAAATGTTTTGCATTAGATGTAATTCTTCTTTTCTTTATAGTGGTAGTATCACTTTCATGTAGTATACAATTAAAATCACCAGCTAAAATAATATCCCCTACAGAGAATGATATGATCTTATCAATATGATGTTTCACTGTATTAATACCAATTCCAGGTATCCAATATACATTAATTAAAGTGTAAGTCTTCCCATTAATTTGTATTGTAACCATACAAAACATTCCTTTGTCATCCTGATAAGACTTAATGGTTTTAGGAATGGGCATACTTTTATTCCATAAAATAGCCACTCCTCTTTTTCTGAGTGTGCTCTGAACTAACCAATACTGTATACTTATTAGTGGCTAGTTTATCAATATCTTTTTCAAGAGATGGGTTTCTTGCAGGAAGACTAGATTGGCCTTGTGTAGATTAATGTATCTTATTAGGCTTGCCCTTTTACACGGATTATTCAATCCATTAATGTTTAAAGAAATTCCTTTTAAAGATGTCATTTGGCATTTTTAAAACTCAAGAATCTTATGATCGAAATAACAAATAACAAGATAAATAATGTTACATCTCCTCTTTTAGGTGTACCTTTAAATATAGCTGTATTTATTAAATCTCTTATGGGATTTTGTATAGGATTCAATTTTGTTTGTAGTGACAATGAGTGTACAAAATATATTGTGGATGTCAAAACTATATACATATAACAATGAACAAGTGAAAATAATGTAAGGATTAAACCTTGCATCCCACCTGGAGTTGAAAACTCCAACTTAGAGCAGTATTTACTACTCAAGTTAACCCCCTACCCTAAGCAGCAGTACCTCAGCTACCACCTTATCAATTTAATACTAGTTATATTTAACTGAGGTTAACAGTTTTCAATTCAATTATCTATCAAGACAAAACTACACATTTGGTAAAACAGCATCATATAAACTAAAATAAACTTTTTTTTTTTTTTTTTAAAAAACTGTTCATACTATTATATAGATCTATGTAATATATAACACTTGTATTCTAATAGCATTCAAATAATCTTAATGTTAGAAATCAAGAGGAGAGAAAATTATGTTCTAACATTCATTTAAATCAAAAACTTTGGCTAATATGATTCAGACATTACATGCATTAAGATGCATCTATTTTCTGTCATGTGAATTCTATCAACAGCTTCCAAAAAATCTTGAATTGTTTGTATATGAGCATTTACTTAAACTCATTATTGTCAATAGAGTAAAATATTGTATTCATAAAATTATTATAAATCATATTGCATAGTTATGCAGATTCTCAGAAACACCTGCGTTATTACCTAAAAAAAAGCCATCACACACATAAACACATACACACACACATACATATACACACACACATATACACACACACACACACACACACACACACACATACACATATATACATACATACACACACACACACACACACACACACACATATATATATATATATATATATATATATATATATGATCTCACTGAGTTGTGTCTTTGTAGAGCACTATCCTACTTGCTGTCCCTAGAATAAATCTGTCTGCTTTATACAAAATAATGCACAGCAAACACATATTAGTAACCAGATTTTACAATCATGCTAACCTACTGCTTTAAAATATATCACATGACATTTCTTCCAGAATAGAGTTATAAGATTATTTATGCTTGTCAATCAGATGAATTAAATGAGTTATAGTAAAGTATATGTTTAGGACACAAGTTTTTAACACAGATTATTATGCTACTGTTAAGTAGATTTTCAAGAACATTTAAATAAATGTTTCATTTTCTATGCCTTCTAAAATAAGATATTTACTTGCTACAAGAAACTACATCATCTAAACTCATCATAACTGACACATTTTATGAATAGAGTATTTTTCCTGAATCTGTGGTGTGTCAGTGTGATAACCTTGTCAATGTTTATACTAACTGCTTTCAGTTTCTCTGTGAAAATTCTGTGAGTGAAGCTTCTGAGGAAACTCATGGACACTGTGCATGAGACAGCCCACATCCCAGATTGTCTCCCTTAACATTTTGGCGGGAAACTTATTAAAACTTGTGGCAAACATTCATTTTGTCAATAGAGTAAAATATTGTATTCATAAAAATTATTATAAATCATATTGGATAGTTATGCAGATTCTCAGAAAAAAAGCTATCACACTCACACACACATACATACACACACACACACACACACACACACACACACATATATATATATATATATATATATATATATATATATATCTGATCTCACTGAGTTGTGTCTTTGTAGAGCACTATCCTACTTGTTGTCCCTAGAATAAATCTGTCTGCTTTATACAAAATAATGCACAGCAAACACATATTGGTAACCAGATTTTACAATCATGCTAACCTACTGCTTTAAAATATATCACATGACATTTCTTCCAGAATAGAGTTATAAGATTATTTATGTTTGTCAATCAGATGAATTAAATGAGTTATAGTAAAGTATATGTTTGGAACACAAATTTTTAACACATATTATTATGCTGCTGTTAAGTAGATTTTCAAAAACATTTAAATAAATGTTTCATTTTATGCCTTCTAAAATAAGACATTTACTTACTACAAGAAACTACATCATTTAAACTCATTATAACTGACATATTTTATGAACAGAGTATTTTTCCTGAATCTGTGGTGTGTCAGTGTGATAACCTTGTCAATGTTTACACTAACTGCTTTCAGTTTCTCTGTGAGAATTCTGTGATTTGAAGATTCTGAGGTAACTCAAGGACATTGTGCATAAGACAGCCCACATCCCAGATTGTCTCTCTTAACATTTTGGCGGAAACTTATTAAAACTAGTGACAAACATTCATTTAGCAGTGTAAATGCATCTAAACATGACAGAACCTCCACAATGTATTCCACAGATCATCACAGCCTCTATGCAAGTGAAATTAAACTCAAAATTACCAGCAAGCAATAAAACTCAGCATTCTTCTCCCAACTCAATTTTCATACAAATCCTATTATTCACTGTGCCCACACAGTCAAAAGCATTTCTATATATTAATAAAGAAAAGAAAAGAGAGTAGAAAATAAAAGGGAGTGAGGCAGAAATAAAAAATGTAAGAGAAAGCTGTAAGAAGTATATACAATGGAATGTTACTTACTGTTTATATTAATAGAGTTAAAAATAAAACATATTATTTACTCTTATTTAGTTCTGATTATTATTAGTTAAAGCATGACAGATTATTTACAAACAAGCATAAGCAGTATAATCAAGAAAGTATAATTAGAAATAGCATTTGAAGAACTTATAAACTTTTACAAGAAATAAATATGTTATTATTCTATTAATGATATTTTCATTACTGTTCTCTCCTGCCCTCCCCACCCTATACCCCCTACATAATCTAAATAGAATGTCATTGTTTAAACAAAGAAAATAAAAAAAAAAGAAGGTACAAAAAAGATAAAGATAAAAAAATGAAGCAACTTACTAACCTTACTTTTCAGAAAGAAAAACAAATCGAGTCACAGCCTGCCATTAAATCCTCAGGCATTTTGACTGGTTATGAAACAAAACATTTCTTTGCACATAGAGAATAACTTTGATTAAATATTTTCCAAAATATTTGTGGCTTTCTGGAAATGCAGGAACTATATTCAAAAGATTAATAATGAACTAAAATGATGAGAGAGAAAAAAAACATATAACAAATCATTTGTTTTTTAGTCTCTTCTTCTTCTCTGAAGTTTTCCAGGAAGCTTCAGTTGCCAATCTCTTTAATGAAGAACTAGCCCATTCCATTTCTTCTATTTTATCCAAAATCCTTTTTTCTTTGACAAACAGTAAAGCAGAGTCTAAATCATCGAAGACCTTAGGACCATCAGGAAGGAAGATTTTAAGCTTGGCAGGAAACAGAAGGTATGCTTTAAACTGTGCTTTTTAAGCTCCCTTATTAGTGGCAGAAAAACTTTTCTTTTAGCAATTACCATGGAAGAATAGTCATTGTCAAAGCACAGTTGTCTCATTAAACTTAACAGGAGCTTTAGCCCAAGCAGATTTAAGAACCATCTCTTTATCAAAGATGATAGAAATCTAACTATAACTGATCTAGGATAGTTTTGTTAGAGTTAGTATTACCTATAGATCTATGTGGTCTTTCGATACCAAAAGAGAATGCTTCTCGTAAATGTAAAGTTTTAGGCAGCCATGTTGTTAAAAAGAAGTAATATTGTTACCTTCAATATTTTCTGGCAGTCCAAAAATCCTAATGTTATTGCGCCTAGATCTATTTTCCAGGTCATCCAGCTTTGTTTGTAAATGTGTATTTTGGTTCAGCAGAAACTCAATGTTGATTTCCTCTTCTTGTATTTTATTTTCCATGTCATTCACAGCTTCTTCTATGCCTGTCATCTGGATCTTCTGTTGTTGCAGGTCCATATGTAACAAGTCTATTTGTTTTGTAGTTTTTCTATGAAAGTGTCTATTTTAGTATCCATTTTATCCATCTTAGCAGTAAGTTGCTGGACTATAATTATCAGAGACTGAAGTTCTTTCTTGATGCTGGAGTCTTGAGAATTTGTCTTACTGGAACTCATTTCAGACTGATAAACTGACAGGAAAATTTCCAAAGTAATTTCTGACAGGAATATCATTAAGATTTCCTTTCTTTTTTAGATATAGTTCAAGAACTATATAAAACAAACATATTTAGAAAGAAAATTACTTCAAGAATTAATTTTTTAAGTAATTAATTCCTGTCAATGTAATGAAATTGGTGGAGCTGAAGAAATCTGCTGCTATCCTGTGTTCATCCTTGGCCACGCCCCCCCAAAGTAGCTTCGTATATTCTAATACAATCTGCCAGTACAGCTCCCTGTATTCAAGTTTTGCCTCCCACATGCCACCTCTTATTTCTTTTGGTATAATTTCCAGGACAAAAAAAGAAACGTAGCTTGAAAGCAACTCAAAGTATGTCTGTATAAAGCATTTTTGCTGTTTTGTTTTTTGATTTCATACAAATGCTCATAAATATGATTCTTCAACTTCCTCTCAGTTTTTCCAACGTAAAAGGAACTACACAGTTTACATATAGCAATGTAAGCAACTCCTTGTGTATTACAATTGGAAAAACTGTCGCTAGTGATCTCCCTGTCCCTTGCTATAATATAAACATTTGGTTTATTAACAATATGGGAGCATTGTGAGCAGGCTCCACATTTAAAAGTGCCTGGTCTTCTTAAAGATGCACTATACAAGCCTAGCCATAACAATTCCCTGGCTATTTCTTCCCACAATATTTACTTCCATGGATCCCTGTCTAGCAGGGCGACTGACGTGATCTCCGGGGTGAATTTCCTATCTCCCATCCAATCATCAAGCTTCCTTTTGAAGAGGGCCAATGAGGCGGTCTGCTTAACACGTATGGGCAGTCTATTCCGGCATCTGGGGAGTCTCTGGTTCAGGAACCTATCCCTCCAGCATGTTTAGTTCATTGTGATGACAAGGTTTAGATTCCTGGACCGTGTGGCTCTTAGGGATTGGGATTTCATGAAGTGTAGCATGTCCAACAGCTCTGGGTTTGACATAGCCTTGTATGCTAAGCATAGATCGCCTCTGAGTAGACGATATGTGACAGAGTATAGCTGGAGTTTTCTTTGACGGTCTGCATAGGCCATCTGTTTTAGGCCTGTGATTCTTTTAGTGAGGTATTTCTGCGGCCTTTCCAGTTGTTGCAGGTGTCTTGAGAGGTACATACCAAACGGGGCATTGCATTCTATAATGGGTCTAATGAGGGATGAGTACAGTGGGACAATGATGTCTTTTTTTCTGGATGAAAAGCCTTTAGTGATGAGTTATGCCACATAGAAGGATTTCCTGACTGTTGTGGCGATGTAGTTATCATCGAAGGTGAGACCACTGTCCACCTGTGTCCCTAAGTCTCTTATCACACTTTTGGTGTTTAGTGTACTGCCACCTATGTGGTAATGGATGGGTACATCTTTTTTTCCCAAAGGGGATAACTATACATTTCTTGGCATTGAGCTTGAGCCGATGGCTCTGGCACCAAGCATCTGTTTCTGTAAGGCCCGTTTGTAGAATATCCACATCATTTGGGGATTCAATAATGGCTCCAAGTTTGCAGTCATCTGCAAACTTTGTAAGCCAGAGTCCCTTAATGTTGGCATGTACTTCAGAGAAGTAGATGCCAAATAAGAGTGGTCCCAGGACTGAACCCTGAGGTACTCCACTTGTCACTTGTCTAGAGCTGGATTTGGAGTTGGCTACTTTTACAGTGTGGATTCTGTCAGTAAGCCATTGGCAACCCATCGAGTGACATAGGGATTAATGCCCAGCTTAGTAAGTTTATCTATGATTCCAGAGTGGGGGATGGTGTCAAAGGCCTTGGCGAGGTCCATATAGGCTGTGTGAACTGCCTTACCCTCATCAACAGCTCTGGAGACTGATTCAAAGAAGTCAGTCAGGTTCAGAAAGATAAGATCGGCTCTTCACGAACCCAAACTGGGTGGGGTCCAGTGCTTGAAGGTTGCCGATGTCTTTGATTATAAGTTTCATGATAATACGTTCCATGGCCTTGCAGATCAGGCTCGTCAGACTGACAGGGCAATAGTTCCCAGGATCTGAGGTGGATCCCCCTTGTGGAGTGGGATAACTGTAGCTACTCGCCACTCAGTGGGCATGAAGCCTGAGGTGAGGCTAAATGTTAAACATGACACTTAGTTGAGGTGCCAGTTCATTTTGTAGTTCATGTAGTACACAGCCCGGGATGTCATCTTGTCCCATGGATGCTGTATTCTTAGCTTTGGAGAGTGCATTTTTTAACTGTGTGGCTGTTATTACCGGAATTTGGCAATCTTTTAGTATTGAGCTGGGCCATTTAGGGGGTGAGAGGGGGATGAAGTTGGCACTGAATCGATCTGCCAGGATATTGGCAATATCCTTGGGATCAGTATATTTAATGCCATTCTGTTGTAGCTTAGAGCAGATCTGAGCATTGCCATTTAGATTCTTGACATAGCTATAGAATGCCTTGTGGTTGTCTTTGGAATCTTTGGCAATTTTATTTTCATAACTAGCCTTGGAGGATTTTATGAGGGATCTCAGCTTCTTACTGACGTTGGTAAGGGAGTTTTTTTGTATCCTGGGATTTTCCTCTTTTCTTCAACAGTTTCTTCCTTTTGTTGTAAAGTTTGTTTATGGCAGGGGACCACCAGATTGGCTTCCTTTTTTGGAGGAGAGTGTCTTGGTTCTATTTGGGATGGCATGAGTCATGCATGAGTGGATGTGCTCATACAATGCCTTAGTGTAGGACTCAGCAGTCGATCTTTCAGTTCCCGTCTGCATGGATGTCATGACATTTGTCACTTCTGACTTGAGTAGCAGGAAGTTGGCTTTGAAGACATTTCCTTACTGGGGGGTGGGGGAGGGATGTGGATGTCAAGGGTGATTAGCTTATGGTCAGACCTAATCAATGAGGGGGCAACCATAGGGGTGGAGCATCAATTTCCCATGTTGGTAATGACCAGGTCTAGGATATTGGAGCCCCTGGTGGGACTATGGATTAGTTGATCCAGGGCATTGGAATTTATGAATTCCAAGAACCGAAGGGCAAAGGTGTTGGTACAGAAGTAGTTTTCCCAGTTAATGGCAGGGTAGTTGAAATCACCCAGTATTAGGGTGTGTGTTTGTATCTTAATATTTTCCAGTATGTTTAGAAACGTGTAGTGAGAATCTTGGGGCATGGTGGGGGATCTGTAGCAAGCTACAATTTGGATTGCAGTCTTACTTAGTGTTAGTTGCAACTGGAGAATTTCAGATTCATTGTGTTGGGCAACTAGCCTTGTGGTGTGAATTTCCTTGGTGAATATGGACACTCTTCCACCTTAAGTGTTTCGGTCCTGGTTTGATGGCCGAAAAGTGTGGTAAGTGTTGTAGCCTGGTATTGCAGGGGTGCTCTCTGGAGCCTTGAACCAGGTCTCAGTTACTGCACAGATATCAATGTTCTCCATTTTTAGGAGTGCCTCGAGAGAGTGCATTTTGAGGTTTAGACTTCTAGCATTAGAAGCATTACCTTCAGATTTTGCATGCTTGTACCTGTTACAGTGGTGGTTTTGTCATTTGAACTTTGCCTAAAAAAGGCACTATAGGGATGGCAAGAGCCTTAGCCAGTAACCTGAATCCCAGGGGTGACAGGTGCAGACCATCTCTGAGAAAGCATCGTGGTCTATTGATCATGTCGTCCCAGGCAGACAGATTCTGGATCCCCTTTGAATGACACCAGAAGCTTAGCTAATTGTTGAAGTCAATCATTTTGTCCTTATACTGTGGTATCATTCTGGGTGAAGGCAGGATGCTACTCAGGGCTAGGGTCATACCTGCCTGGGCCACATGATCTGAGAGCTCTTCCATTTCTCTTTTCATATAGTCCAGGGAGGTATGTCTCAAGTCATTCACTCCAACATGAACAATGACAGAGTCATATTTGTACTTGTTGTGGAGTGACTTGAGTGCATGTGTTATGTGGTGGATCCTGGCACCTGACAGGCAGCTGACTGTAATTTTCTCCTTGTTCAGCCTGGTGAGTGGGACATCAGTGTGCCTAACTATAGAGTCACCTATGACTAAAGTGTTGGGTACATTGTCTTGCCTTAGTGGCTATTGTTGGGTGGCACACTTGTGTTGTGAGCTATGTGACACTTTGGTTGTGATTGGTGTTTGTTTGCGTTTCACCTTCGGAGGTCCTTGTTGCTTGGGCAGGTTACTGTTAAGGGCCTCCATATATGAGGGTTTAGTGTTGCTATGTGAGGGTGTTGGTGGTGTGGGTTTAGAAGGGCTATGTGTTGCTTGAGGTGTAGTGCAGGTGTTAACCTTCTCCTCTTGACTGTCTAGCACAATCTTGGGTGGAGAGAGCTTTGCTTCCAGTTTGGCTATGTAAGTGCAAACTCCTCTCCTGTTTGACATCTACTTCTCAGACATCCAGGCCAACACGGAGAGACTCTGGCTGACTAAGTTCACAGACAACTGTAAGCTGGGAGCCATTATTAACTCCCCAAGTGATGTAGACATCCTAGAGAAAGGCCTCACTGAGACCAATGACCGAGACAATGACCAATGACCATAGCCTTAAGCTTAATGCCAAAAATGCGTTGTCATCCCCTTTGGTAAAAACTCAGTTCTCACTAATTACCACATCGATGGGAGCCCACTGAACACTGAAGGCATTATAAGATATCTGGGGACACAGGTTGACAGCAAACTCTCCTTCGACCACCACATTGCCAGTGTGGTCAGAAAGTCCTTCTATATGGCACATCTCATTACCAAGGGTTTTGCATCCAGGAAGAAAGAGGTCATCATCTCCCTCTCTACTCTTCCCTCATTAGACCAGTCATTGAGTATAATGTCCCATTTGGCATGTACCTCACTAGACACATGCAACAGCTGGAAAAGCCACTAAAGTACCTCACAAACAGGATCCTAGGCCTTAAACACATGTCCTTCATGGACAGACTCAAAAAACTCCAGCTATTCTCTGTCTCATATTGTCTAAGAGGCGATCTCTGCTTGACTTACAAAGCCATATCTGACCCCGCTCTGTTAGAAATGCTGCATCTAAAGAAATCCCAATCCCTCCACACCACATGCTCCAGAGACCTCAACCTCATTACCACAATCAACAGAACATGCTGGAGGGACAGATTCATAACCCAGACACTGTTCATGCTCTGGAGTAGACTTCCCATACATGTCAAGCAGAGCACCTCACTGTCCCTCTTCAAGAGAAATCTTGATGAGTGGATTGGAAATAGAAAGTTCACCCTAGGGATCCCTCCAGTGGCTGTACTTGATAGAGGCACTGGGAACTAACATCGAGTGGCACAATGCCAGGGTACTTATATGGGCTAGGCTTGTAAAGGCTCCAGGGCCATTAGCCTAGTACATACCTATGAACCTATAATGTGTTCTCTTTTGTTTTCTTTTCCTTATGCTGATCCATTTGTGGTGAGGATGGTGGCATGACAGGAACAGCTGTAGTCACCTAAGCCTGTTCTGGTGCTGGATCATCAGGCAGAGGTCACCATACTGAAATAACTTGCTGGGTTCACTTCTGGCCTTTATGACTACTACTTGGAAGTAGGAGAGGCTCCTTTTCTGATAGGAGAGGTCCACTGTGGTCTCCCAGCAATACTTACATAGACTGGTATCATTGGAAAGTGCCAATGGTTGGATATCTGCCTTACCATCACGGAGCAATTCATGCCATGACTGGTTAAGTTGAACAAGTGGTGGGTCCTGATCATCTGGCAAACAGAGGACTGCACATATCGCCATCCATGGAGGTGATTAATGTCTGTGTGAGCTAGCCTGTAGGCTGGTCTGGCATCAACCATGTACCTTGCCCAGACCCTCATCTATGAGTTCTGCATTTTGAGTCATTCCCCATACCTTGTTTGTTTAATTTTCAGCTACGTTTCTACCCTCTGTTTGTTTGCATCCATTTACTGTTGTCCTAACTTTTTGTGTCAGTCAGTACAGCCCATGTGTGTCTGCGTTTTATGTTTTTTATTTGCCCCTGGATACTTCACCTTCTCCCTCTATGTCTTCCATAAGACTGTCCTCAGTACCTTCCCTACCCACCATTTCTCTACTTATAGGAAAAATCAGAAACCTTTTCCACAGAAAAAATACCCTTCTCCTCTGTCTTTAAAGCTACCTTTGTGTGTTTACCTCTGATTGCTATTTTCCCATTAACTAACATTTTTTTGCCCCTTTCCTCTACATTAGCATTATGAACTGGGTTGTTACTTTACTGTGCTAGCCCTCCTTGGACTGTCTGTCACTGTGTGTGTGTGTGTGTGTGTGTGTGTGTGTGTGTGTGTGTGTGTGTGTGTGTGTATATATGTATGTATGTATGTGTGTGTGTGTGTGCACGTGCATTCATGTGTGTGTGTGTGTGTGTGTGTGTGTGTGTGTGTGTGTGTGTATGCATCTGTGTGCGTGTGGGCGTATGTGTGCATGTGCATGCATGTGTGTGTGTGTGTGTGTGTGTGTGTGTGTGTGTGTGTGTGTGTGTGTGTGTGTGTGTGTAGCAGTGATGTGGAGATTCTTTGTGCACACAGAAGCTATCAGTCCACAGATTGTTAGAAGCCTAACCAATAACCAGAGGTCAGAATCATACCCTGAACCTTCTGTCTGTGAGGTAAAGACCTTAACCATTATGCCAACCATGCCCTGCATTATGTCAACCACCCCACTCACACAGCCTCAGTCATGCATAGGTAAGCTTGCCTGCCTTTCCTGTGACATTGATCACTGTGATCAGATGCATTTTTCACACAGGAATCATTCACTGATCTTGCCTGATGCTACCTGTCCCTGTAATACGACTCCACTAATTTTGTGTGTACTGTTTTTAGTTAGAGTATTGGTGCTGTGCAAACCTTAATACATATCTTAGCTGCTAAGGGATGATTTGTGCTATGGGATTATTAATATTTAGCTCTGCATATACAAAGTGCTTTATAGCTCCCAGGGGACTTACTAGGCTATTGAATCTTGAGGATCTTTAGAAGCCTACCCATACATTCTCATGATGTTTTAACCCTTATAATTCAACGGTGAATAACCCAGAAATTAACAGAACATTTACATATTTCCCCTATCCATGAGGGACACGGGCCTTAAATCAGGGGTGAAATTCTGGTTTCCCATCCACTCATTCAGGCTATGTTTGAGTGGCGAAGGCAAAGTACTTTGCTTATGTGGAGAGGAAGATGATTCCAATGAAGTGGTATTCTCTGTGATACATATCAATATTTTAAAACAGATTTAGGTTCTTTGAGTGAGTTTTTATCCCTCCATTCGACTTGCAAATGTGAAGTAGATGTGACAGGATAGGGTCTGTTGAGACTGTATGACACCAAGAAGAGGGAGAAGGTTTGAGATGGCCTGTACAGTTTTTGTGATTTAAACCCTTTTTGTAAGAAAGTGTTGTGGGAATTCAAGTTATGTTGAATGGTTGGAACTTGGACAGTATATACTGAACGGGGCATTATATTCAATGATTGGCCAGATGAGTACAGAATTAGTGAAATGATTATATTTCTTTACCTGGATGATCATGCATGCTTACTAATAAGCTGTGTAATGGAGTAGCACTTTCATACAATAGTGAATATGGGGTGATGAAAGGACAATTATTTTGGGGTGTGTTGTCAATGTGATAGTTACAAGGGACTTGCCTGCCAAAGGATATGATTATAGATTTCTTGGCACATTCAATTTTAGTCCATGGTTTTGACACCAGCTGCTGGTTTTGGAAAGACCATTTGGAAGAACTTGGTGTCCTCTGGGGATTTTATGAAGGCACCAAGTTTGCAGTCAGTTAGTCAGCCATAAATCCTTAATAGAAGCTTTGACCTCTGAGAACTAAATGCCAAAGAGGAGTGGCCTAAGAACTGAGCCCTGAGGTACACCACTAGTGACAGGTCTTTTGGAAGAGGTATAGCTGCCCACTATAATTTTCTGGGTTCTAATTGTGAGGCAGTTTGCTATCCAGTGAGTTACATGGGGATTATTTATCTTGGATAGGTTTATCTATGATAGGAATGGTGCTGAACTCTTTTGCAAGGTCTTAATATACAGTGTGTACTGATTTGCCCTCATCCATTGATTTAGTAACCTTCTCACAGAAATCAGTCAGGTTAGGTAGGCAGGATCATCCCTTAGGAAATCCAAACTGGCTTAGGTCTAGAGTTTGTAGGTTACCTGTGTCCGTATTTATTAAATCCATAATGATTCTTTCCATAGCCCTACAGATGAGGCTGGTCACACTTATGGGTCTATAATTTCTTGGATTCCTTGACACTCCACATTTGTGCAAAGAGATGACTGTTGTGCCTCCATTTGTCTGGCATAAAGCCTGTTTGGTGGCTGATGTTGAATAACCTGTGTGTGGGGGGCTGAAAAATCCTGGCCAGTAAGCAGCCTGGTATGTTATCTAGCCTGATAGAAGCAATGTTCTTGGCATGAGTAGTGCCTTGAGGACTTGTTCAAAGGAGATTTGAGGGGTAGTGTAGATGCAGGTATGAAATCTAAGAATGTAGGAGGGGAGAGGGCTAAATTTATCTGCTAGTAGACTGGCTATGTTCTCTGGGTCTGAATATGTGAAATCATTTACTATTAGCTCTGCACATTGCCATCCATAGTTTCTAAGGTTTCTAAACAAGTTAAAGAAGGCTTTGTGGTTGTTCTTTTCCTAGGTGACATTTTTTATCTCATACCTTGATTTGGATGAGTCAAACACAGTTCAGAGTACTTTCAGTTTAGCAAGAGCATTTTCTGCAACTTGAACGTTACATTTATTTTTATGTGCAATGAGCTTTTTTCTTTTACTGTAGAGCCTGTTTATATTTGGGTTCCACTATAGTGGTTTATTTTTGAATTTAGTATTGTTTATAAGTTTATAGATTCATAGGTTAAGTACTAGGCTAGTTGCCCTTGTGGGTCATTTTAATGTTTTCCCATTTCCCTCAAGGGTAAGAATCAAACTCTGTACCTTGTGTCTGTGAGGTAAACACTATAACCATATGTCAATACCCAACTCAGAGTGGGATGGATGCATCTATACATCTATTCACATGAACATAGAATTTGGTAGTAAAGAAGGGTTCTGATGTTGAATTATCCAGTTCATTACTCAGTTTCATTAGGTTAGCCTTGGCATAATAAACACTGAATAATGAGGTACTGGGAAATGCTTCTGGCTTTGTGTAATTAATTTAAGGTGAATGTGACAGATTTGTGGTCTGATTTAACCAGGGAGGAAGTAACAATTGGTAGGGAGAAGAACTGTCCCATATTGGTGAGGAGCAAGTCCTGCTTTTTTATAACCCCTGGTTGGGATGTGGACTAAGTGGTCCAGAGACTTTGTATTGATGAAGTCTAGAAATCTCTGGGCATACAGGTTAGAGGGTGTATACATCTCTCATTTACTAGAGGGTTAGTGAAAGTCTCCTAGGAGAATAGGGTTTAGTTTAATGCATAAGGACTCCAGAGTAGGTAGGAGTTATGGGCTGAAGGGAATATAGAGGGGATCCAATACTTAGCCATGATGTGATAAGAGGTCTTGTTAATGGCATGTTGGATGTGCTGGAGTTCCAGATTGCTATCTTGTCTAACTAGTCTGGAGGGGAAATTCTTTTTTTTTGCTTTTACAAATATGGAGTCACCACCACCTTTAGTGCCTCATCTATTGAGATGGGCCTGAATGTGTGGTACATGTTGAAATCCTGCACTGATGGGGTGCTCTTCATGGCCTTGAACCAAATCTCTGTAACAATGCATATATCAGTGTTTTCTGGGGTAAGGTATGCTTGTAGGGAGTGGAGGTTTTTGTTAAGGTTACTAGTATATAGCAGCAATGCCTTTATGTTATCCAGATTCTGTTTTGTTATGTTACACCAACATTCAATGCCAACTCCAATCAGACTTACGTGAGCTCTGCCAATGACTCATAAACCATAAACTACATCTCAACTCCACAAGACTAAAAATATGCTTTTTAGAGGTCAACTGAAAATTCACCAAGCACCTAACTCTTAACTATCTTTGACCTACACAAGCATAGAGACAACCACCACATTCAAATACCTAGGACTATGGCTTAATCAGTCACTAAACTTCCATTTCTACTTAGACAAAGTGAGAGCCAAAATAAACTCCCTTGTCTTTTGAGTCAAATTATCTCCACTTTTCTATCCCAAGCATCCACAGTAGCCACTGGCAAAAGAGTTCTCCTTTCTCAACTTGAATATAAACTCCCAATTTTTGCCTCCAAGAAAAACATTGCCACACTCCAGACTATCTCTTACATCTGCCAATTCATTACAAATTCACCTTTCTGTGAGTATCACTGTATCACCCTAGAAAAAGCCAAATAGCTACTCATAAAACAAAGATCTGACTTACTTTTAGGATCCCAAATCTACAAAGTACTCAAACTCCACATATTTACTCCCCTTACAGCTAGACTTCATGAAAAAAACTCCTCATACAACCTGAGACACTACTCACAAGCCACATCACCTCTCATTACCATGACTACTCACAAGCCACATCACCTCTCATTACCATGACTACTCACAAGCCACATCACCTCTCATTATCATGACTACTCACAAGCCACATCACCTCTCATTACCATGACTACTCACAAGCCACATCACCTCTCATTACCATGACTACTCACAAGCCACATCACCTCTCATTACCATGACTACTCACAAGCCACATCACTTCTCATTACCATGACTACTCACAAGCCACATCAACTCTCATTACCATGCATACCTCTAAATGCAAGAAATCTGGACAAAGCCCAACAAAAAGGGGGAACAAATGCCCCAAAATAGAGACATATTTTAAATATTGCTCTTATAAACTTAGAATGTTGCTAGAGTAACACGGTTTGTTTTAACATACATTTTCTGAATGATGTGAAGTCTGAAACTCAAATGTATGTCATTATTTAGTGACTTCAAGACTTCAGGTCTTCCCAGTGATTTGCCAGAAAACCACAACTTTTATGAGGAACAGACCAAAAATAAGAGCCAAAAATCTGGACAGTTAAGAGGTATGTTACCCCAAGAACCAGACAAGCACATGCTTTCTCCTCTCAGGCACCTGCTCTTTGGGAGGATCTCCCCACTGACATTAAGGAATCATCACTTATTCCAAATTCAGAATGCAACTCAAAAAGCACTTTTTCATTCAAGCCAAATGCTCCTGCTTCAACACAGAACTTATCACCTAACCATCTCCTTTCTGAATCTCTCCTCCTCTCTCAAGAGTCAGTGAAGATTGTCCCACTTTAGAAATGAATGTATGCATTGTACATTACATTCTGCTTGATTGCATATTGCACTGTGCTTGTACATTGTCACTGTAATGTATATACACCGTTATTTCTATGTAATTAGTCTTAACTACTCTGTTGTGGCTGTTATTGCTTTCATTTCTGTTTTTTGCTTGTAAAATGTCTTGTATTTCACCTGGACTGAGCAAGTATAAATTAAATAAAATGGAAGTTATTGAGGATCAACATTGGATAAAAAAGGCACAATGGGGGGGTGGACTAAGTTTTAGCCTTGGGGAAATAGGTGCAAGTCATCTCTGGCAAAGCTCTTAAGATGTTTACCATCTCATCTCAGACTAATATATATATATATATATATATATATATATATATATATATATATATATATATATTGAACACCCTTTAAAGATAAGCCAGCTGTTGAATTCAGGCATTTTGTGATATTATTGCAGCATCATTCTCTGTGAAGGTAACATGCTGCTCAGGACTAGGCTCATACCTGCCTCAGACATATTTTAAGAGATCCATCCCGTCTCTCCTCATATAGTCCAGAGATATTTCTCAAGTCATTACAGCCATGGGTACTATGACTGTGCCATATGTCTACTTGCAGTGCCAAGACTTGAATACCTGAGTGATGTGGCAAATCCTGACACATTAAAGTAATCTAACCATGACTCTCTCTTTGCACAGCTTGGTGATTGGTGCATCATTGTGTCTCACAATGGAGTCGCCTATGACTAGGATGTTGGATTGTGTGGGGGTTTGCTTTACGGGCTTTTGAACTGAAATGCCATTACTTGATTATGTTTCATGCTGGGTGCTGCTTATGTTGTGTGTTTGTGATATTGCTGAGGGTACTTGTATCTTAGATTACATTTGAGAGGCCTCGGTTGTTTAGGCAGGTTACTTCTATGAGCCTCAGCATATGCAAGTCTTTTTGGTTGGTATGATCTGACAACCTGCTTGTTATTTGTAATGTCTTCATGTGAGTGTTTGTCCTCTAATAGTATTAAACAACTGCATCCCTCACACCCAGTGTTGGTTTAAGTAGTAGGTGGTTGTCAGTAAACATGAAATGAATGCTGTATTGTCTCAGGATGCCATCTGAACAATGTTGGCTGCAAGGATAATTGTAAAGTGCAAATCCATGGTTCCAGGTGCTTACTCAAGTGGGCTGAATGGGGAGTAGTGCCTATGAGGCTTCAGTTCATTACTGGAGGTGCTGTCTGTATTGTATTGGAGATAGTGCTGCTCTAAACACAACTGCATGCTTGTCTATGAATCCCCGAAAAAGTCTGCAGAGTAATTCAACCAATGTCAGTGGGGCAAAAACCCTACAGGTTCTTAGCCTACACTAGGTACATAGATTAATATCATTTATTTATTTCAGTAGGTAGGTGAACTGGATGATAGTGTCCTTCTTCAGTCATAACCAAATTACAGTGAATAGAATTTGTAGTATTATAGCAGCGTGTGATACCGACTCACAGTAAGACGCTGTCCTGTTCGATTCTCAGCGAGAGCGTCTTCTGTGTGGAGACATGTGTGAATGGGCGTAACTTTGTTGAACATTGTGCGTCAGGGCCAGCAACTCGGCATGTAAAAATCTACTGCAATCATTAGCGGACCGGAGTTCCGCTGTGGCGACCCCTAACCAGGAAAAGCCGAAAGACACAACAACATAGCATTGTGTGATACAGTGATATGCAAGTAGAGAAAGATAAGATAGATTGATGAGGCGTTAGCAGAAAGGAGTAAAGACTTGTACATGGTCGAAGCTGACAGAAGGATGGATACAAACAACCAGAACACTAAAAATACTGCTTGTTGGTAAAAAAAAATAAATTAAGAATAAATGAGCCAACAACATTTAGAATACTGGATCTTTACAGTTTAAGGTTAAGAGCTTTCATCTTAAAAGAAAAACAAATTTGGTGTAGATTTTTAAGAGAAAAGCTACCGATATTAAAACTAATTGTATAAATGTTACAATGCATTACATTACATGTGTCTGATAGCCTCAGTTCACATGTGAAGCACTCTGTTATCAGTAAGGAGATGCTGAGTTTCAAACCCAGAACATCTATGTGCTGCTTGCTGCTGAAGGAGGGCTTTAACCTGATTAGTGAAAAGAAGACATAGCTGTTGAAAGGTTCTCATCAGTGAATCAGAGACAGATGAGCCCAGACAGGAGAAAGCTGTCTCAGCACATGCAAGTATATAAAGAGAAACATTAAGCAACATGGCAGTATAGTCATAAGAGGTGAGCCTCTTGGAGGGCTCTTTAACAGAAAAGAGTGAATGTAAGGTGTTGCAGCAAATAATTTTATACAGAATTATGGTAATAACAAGACTTTATGCCCCCTGTTTTCACAGGCCTGACACAACTGAGCTATAGTATAGTTAAGGAATATTCTAATACTGACACTGCAGTACAACATGGGGGAGGGGATGGAGTCCTGCCATTGTAGTGGTCTTAGTCTGATGAAATGTTAAACTGAAGTCCCATCTATCTCAGATGATGGTGGCTTAGGTTGATGTCAGATTCCATTGTCATAAACAACATGGGATCTTACTTTTAAGTCAAAACACTTCTGTACATGCATATTCATAAATATTCACATCAAAATAAAAATTCTGAAAATTACTGTCTGTAGAATCTCACCTGATGGCTCCTGTGCCCTAACCCAATCCATCCATTCATTCCATGGAGCAGTAACTAGCCATTCCTGAATTAGGTGAGGGCGTTATGGCCCATTCCTTCTTGTCACGTTTCCAACAGCAAGTAGCAGGTTGTAGTGAGCGGGCCAGCTTGATGGTCCTATGGAGTGGACTGTCCCCTTGCAGCTCTCCACATCCACTGTGTGCTGCCACCACTGGGAGAATGTGTCTGGACACTAAATCCCCCAGATGGTGCAAGTTTCTGTACATGCTGCTACCCCTGGGAAAATATGTCTGCACACTAAATTCCCCAGCTGGTGTGAACTTTGCTGCTCGCTGCCAACACTGGGAGAATATGTCTGCACACTAAATACTCCAGCTTGTGTGAACATCGCTGCGCACTGCCACCACTGGGAGTATGTCTGCACACTAAATACTCCAGCTTGTGTGAACATCGCTGCGCACTGCCACCACTGGGAGTATGTCTGCATATTAAATCCCCCAGCTTGTGTGAACATCACTGCATGCTGCCACCACTGGGAGTATGTCTGCATATTAAATCCCCCAGCTTGTGTGAACATCACTGCACACTGCCACCACTGGGTGTATGTCTGCATATTAAATTCCCCAGCTTGTGTGAACATCGCTGCGCACTGTCACCACTGGGAGTATGTCTGCATACTAAATCCCCCAGCTTGTGTGAACTTCGCTGCATGCTGCCACCACTGGGAGTATGTCTGCATACTAAATCCCCCAGCTTGTGTGAACTTCGCTGCATGCTGCCATCACTGGAAGCATGTGTCTGCACACTAAATCCCCCAGCTTGTGTTAACTTTGCTGCACAAGGCCACCACTAGGAGCATGTATGTGCATACTAATTCTAGCAGCTGGTGGATATGTACTATTTATTTATTTTATTTAACATTTGTTTATGGGGAAAGCCTAACTGGGACAGACCCCACTTCCAGCAGAGCCACAGGGATAAATGCTTCAGATGCATGTCTATGGAATATGGGAGGAAATCAGAGCACCCAGAGGAAGCCCACACAAACACAGGGATGACATGCAGACTCTACACAGAAGGCACCCCAGCTGAGAATCGAACCATGGAACCTTTTGCTGTGAGGCGACAATGCACCACTGCACTGCCCCAGGCTTCCCCATGGATGCAACACTGTTTCCCCTAGTATGTGTCATACACGTGTCGAGATACAGCTACCTCTCATCCCCTAAAGAAAGGTGATCTTGCAATGGCCACTTATTCCCATCCTCTAATTTCCCCTTTTAACTATCTTAACATTCTGAAGACAACAAACTCTCCTTTCCTCTGCAAACTCCAAAACACAACTCTGACCCAAATAAACCACCGACTGTGGTAAAGGAAGCAACAGTGTAAAATAAAATGTCTTTATTTTCTAGCGCTTTTTCCACCTTCAAGGAATATCAAACAGTAAAAAAAAGTACAGAGCATGTACTCGTATATATATATAAAAAAACACATTCAATTAACATCACACACCCACTAATTAAACAATGAATTTCTATCTTAAAGTAAACATCTCCAGTTTAATTAATTGTTTAAACTGGTAGGTATCATAGTTTTATACTTTAAAATAAAAATGCTTTCTTTATATAATAACTTTTGTTTTAATACATTTTCATCATTACCCAAGCAATTCACAGTTTCTAAAACAATACCTTGTAATAAAGTCACATCGCTGTTATGAAACATCCTAAAATGTGAAGCAATTATTTTGTCTTCTCTTTTATTTTTAACGTCCCTAACATGTTCCATGAATCTGACCCTAAATTCTCTTAGTTTCACCTATATAATAAAGTCCATATGGACACCTAAGTGCATATATTACTCCCTTACTTCTGCACGTATATGTATCTCTGGGTTCAAATTTAATCCCATTTATATTGTTAAATGTGTTGACAATATTCGTACAAATACTGCATCTATTGCAGCGTACTGTACCCCGACTTAGATTTGTCCTTGATATACATGCCTTTGGCATATGAAATTTCCCATGGACAACCATGTCCTTCAAATTCCTACCCCTTTTATAAGAAAAAAATGGTTTATTAGGAAGAATATTAGCCAAAACTCCATCTTCTAACAGATATTTCCAGTAATACTCTATCAAAACTTTCACTTCCTCACTTTTTACATTATACACAGATACGTAATAAATTGCATCTCTTTTTTCTTTATTTCGTTCATCAGCTCTTCTAATCTGAAACTTATTTCTTCCTCTAATTCCATTTTCATCCCTATCCATACCTATTTCATTCTTTAATCTAATTTGGGCCTGTTTCAAAATATCTGGGTCATAGCCCCTTTGTAAAAACATATAATTTGTTTTTTTCCATCTCCTTTATTAACTCACTCTTTTCACTACATAACCTAGAAACACATATTAATTCACCATAAGGTAAAGCTTCCAACATATGGGGGGGATGACAACTTGAGGCATGCAAATATTGATTTCTGTCCATAAATTTCCTATGAATATTAGACTAAATATTTCCATTCTCTAAGCCTTCCAAAATCAGATCTAAATACACTACCCTATTCCCTTTCTGAATTCCATCAAATGCAAGACCGAAAGGGTTCCTATGCATAGCTGATATAAAGTTGTCCACTTCTTCACCCCCTTCACATATAAATATTAAATCGTCTATGTAACGAAAATAAAAATTTACATATTTCCTAATAAAATCCAAATTAAATAAAAATCTTTTCTCAAAAAAAGACATAAAAAGGTTTGCATACATAGGGGCAAAAGCTGCCCCCATTGCTGTACCCTGTTTCTGTCTATATAATGTATTGTCAAAATAAAAATAATTATTTTTTAAACAAAAATCTACCATATTGGTAACAAAGCAAGCCAAAGGACTATCGCCCCAAAAATACCTTATCGCATCCAAACCATCTGTGAGTTGAATAGAGGTATATAAGCTCTTAACACCAATTACCAGCCAGTACCTTTTCTTATTCCATTCTATCGGAGAGATTTTATGTAAAAAATCCACACTATCTTTTATATAAGCAGGAGATTTAAGGACATGGGGTAATAGTATTTCATGTAATACTAAACCAATGTTGTGTAAAAAATAATTACAAGCAGAGATAATAGGTCTTCTTGGAGATTTAACCAAACTCTTATGTATTTTAGGCAGGCAGAAAAAAATAGCTATTTCACTATTCCGACTGAATAATCTGTTCCTAACATCTTTTTCACTAAAATATCATAGCCTGGCACTCCTATCCAAGATTTTTTTCAAACTCAATCATTGCTTGTTCATATTTGCTTTTTTCACATTTTTCATACACTTCAGTATTTTCCAAATGTTCCATGCACATATTACAATATTGTAATGCATTCATAACGACTATTTTATTCTCTTTGTCTGAAGGTTTAATAACTATGTCCTTTCTATCACTTGATACCCTCAGAGATTGCCATTCCTTCAGAGTTAAATTATAAGACACTTTATTTTTATGTAATGATACATTATCACAGATGTTCTCACACCCGAACCCTATCATGGAACCAAATTGTGCAATACATTGGTTGACAAAAGGTGGCATAAATTTACCAAACTTTGGTATATATAAGACATGGATCTTACAATAAGCATTGAAGATCATTGCATCATTATTATCTACAAAACTGTCTTCAACGTCTTCATTCAAGAAAAGAAACTATCGTCAGATTCATTATTAAGAGAAGAATTAGATACTGCAATTTCACTCGTGAAATCTTTAGAGAAATTATATTTTAAATGTACTTTTCTTAAAAACCTAAATACATCTTGCTTCACTACATGCCCCCGAGTTAACACAGTCGGTACGAACTTCAAACCCAAACTTAATACAGAAAACTGTTCCTGCATTAACTCACATTGTGATAAATTTAAAACTAGACTTGGTTCAGTACATACCTTATTTCCTGAACCTTTTATTATATTGTTGTCCGATTCTTTGTCCATATTGGGAATCCACCTGGTAACCCCTTTCCCGGTTACCTTGCTGCACAAGGCCACCACTAGGAGCATGTATGTGCACACTAATTCTAGCAGCTGGTGGATATGTACTTTTTTTTTATTTTATTTAACATTTGTTTATGGGGAAAGCCTAACTGGGACAGATCCCACTTCCAGCAGAGCCACAGGGATAAATGCTTCAGATGCATGTCTATAGAATGTGGGAGGAAATCAGAGCACCCAGAGGAAGCCCACACAAACACAGGGATGACATGCAGACTCTACACAGAAGGCACCCCAGCTGAGAATCGAACCATGGAACCTTTTGCTGTGAGGCGACAATGCACCACTGCACTGCTTCCCCATGGATGTAACACTGTTTCTCCTAGTATGTGTCATACATGTGTCGAGATAGAGCTACCTCTCATCCCCCAAAGAAAGGTGATCTTGCAATGGCCACTTATTCCCATCCTCTAATTTCCCCTTTTAACTATCTTAACATTCTACCTCCACTCCATCTTTTTCTCATGCATTGTTTCCTCATGTCCCATGTTCTGTTGAACTCCTGTGTGTACTCCATTTCTGTCACCAGTTTCAGTTCTTATTTTCAGAGATCCATGGTCCTTGCAATCTGCTCCCTGTCCCTTCCTACCCACTGATCTTCTCTTAAGAATGACCCCTTCACATCTACTTGACATGACTGTGTGCTTTTCCCTCTTGTGTTTTCTAGTCTCAAGTTAGAAGAGCTGTAGTTCCACTACTCATATTTTCTTCCCCCCATCCTATGAAACATTCTGGTAGCTTTCCTCTAGATTCCTTGCAGCAGCCTGAGGTGCTTTTCCTTGTATGACTTCCAAAACTGCATGGAAGGCATGGTCTGATTCCAAGGCCTGAAGAATGAAAACATTACCTTTTTGCCTCTGCAGTCTGTTCCCTGAAGATGGAACGTAGCTGAAGCCACTCAGTCATTGAAGAGCTTCTTTTTCAATTGACAATCTCTGTTTAAATAGGCTATTTCTCCTCCAAATATTGCATACTACCATAGGGAGCTCCTCAGGGTTCAGCACTGTCAACACATATTGCCAATCTTTCTCTGCATAAATAAACTCCCTGTAGAATACACTAACTCCTATTTCTTCTTTACACAGACAATGCAGTAGCCTATAGGCCTGGAAAATCACCAGCCAACCTTAAAACAAAACAGGAAGAACATTTACTTCAGGCAGCTAGCTGGAAGGTGATCCTTAATTAAAAAAAACACTCTTCTGGGTGCCTCATGTATTTTCCAAAGTACTTCTAATTAGAGTAATAACCAAATCCCTTCCAAACCATCAAAACATTTAAATCATTTGACTTATGGGTGGACCAAAGTTACTTTCTAAATTCACTTTAATTAAAAAAAAACATAACTAAAATATCAACAGCTGTAATTATGGTCTTGCAAAATGCTATAATTTCTCTCCCAAAAGCAAAATTAGAAATTGATAAAGGAATTCTACTGTCACAGTTGGATTACAAGCTTCCTAGCATTATCTTAGCCTCAAATTAAATAAATAAATAAATAAATAAATAAATAAATAAATAAATAAATAAATATGATGATGATGATGATGATGATGATAATAATTCCTGCCAATTTGTTACATATCACCTCAAATAGAATTTGTTGCTTCATAACTTATTCACTTAAAAATTAACATCACCGCTCAGTTCTCAGAAAAGCTAAATAGTTCCTCATGCAAAAAAAGTCAGACCTCCTCCTTGTATCTCTCCTCTTTAAACTACTTAAATTCAAGTGTTTACCATTTCTTGCTAGACTTATTATTAGAGAAAGAGCCTACTATATGTGATGCCACAATGCAAGCTGTAAGTCAATCATTCTCTGTCCCTAGAATCCCAGAGCTTGTACCGAGACCTATTGGACACAGACACCTTTAAACCAAATACCCAATTGATGGGAGACTTTAACTATCCCTGCATAGACTGGGGAACGTACACTGCCTCATAATCGTAGGCACAATGATTCCTGGACCTTATTATCACAAATGCTCTTGACAAGATAGTGCACACACCTTATTAAGGTTAACAAGGTGTGAGCACTAGCTCACCAATATGGAAGAGTGCTGCACCTCCCCAATTGTCATGTCCTCATGGGTGAGGCCAGACCACAAAGCTGTCTCCTTTGAAATAAAAATCAGCTTGGTAAACCCAGCAAACCTTGTAACATAATAATAATAATAGTTAACAAGGACTTCTATAACAGCTTTGAATTTTTAATTCCTATATTAAATATTGTGTGTGTATATATATATATATATATATATATATATATATATATATATATATGGGTCTACTTCTCTTAATCGACAACACAGTTTATCGAGTAACAGAAGATCAGACCCACTTAAGCGGAAGTGCACATCATCGAAAGTGCACTTTCACTCTAAAGCCAATAGTCAAAAAAACAAAAAATTAAATTGAAACTGTTTATGCAGGGGGACAAGCCCCCCTGCACCCCCCATGTGGGGGGCTGTGCCCCCCACACCACCCTACTTAAATATACCAACTCCGAGATCGCACTACAGTGGGGAAAAGGATATATTTCCTTATCCCCACTGTAATCGGTTTAAGCGAAAGTACACTTTTGATATAGTGCACTTTCGCTTAAGTGGGTCCGATCTTCTGTTACTCGACAAACCATGTTGTCGATTAAGAGAAGTAGACCCATATATATATATATATATATATATATATATATATATATATATATATAAACACATGTTGCTAGTCATGTGATATTTAAATGTATTTAATTCAGTATGTTTAAAGTGTTTCTTAGTTCTGAAAAAATCTTTAAGCTCAACTGTATATTTATTTTGCTGCAAGTCTGTGTTTAATTTTTGTCACCTCACTTTTGAGTATGTTTCCTGTGTTTACCATTTACTGCATTTGGGTTTTGAGTGTGCTCTTTATGCATGTACACTGTGATTTTGGTTCCTGTCTGAAAAATTGGTAAGTCTTGTGTTTTATTGATGTACCAGTGTTTCTATGCTTTGTTCCTCTCTTTAACTAGTTGTTACGTTCTTTAGTTAACCAAGCTGCTGGAGGTGATTTTATCCTCTTAGTTTCATTTAAAGTTGGAGACTGCATCTTCTAGGGAGAGGATTTTTAGAATGTTCCAGTTACAGAGTTGGAGAGAAGAGAGGAATGTATCATTGTTAAAGTTTGACAGATTGCATAACTGGTTATATGTTATAGTCTTACTTAGATTTGGACATTGTCTTAGTGTAGAGGTAGGAAAATGGCCACTGATACTGTTTGTTAGGGATCCAGAAAGTTTCTAATAAAGGGTTTGTTTGGTAGAATCCAGTCCAGAACAGATTACCTGATTGTTTTTATCAGTTCTAGTTATTGATTTGATTAGTTGGGTGAAACAGAATAGCTTCAGGGAGTTGGATTTTTTTTTTAGTTACAGGATTGCTAGTTGATATTGAGGTTATCCATTATGATGGTGTCCTGATGTACGTTTTGTGAGATCCACTGGAAATTATCTTCCACTGTTGAGATGTTATTGCATGGTAGAATATAGAGCCCTATTAAAGTTATGGATTTTTTTTTATTTTACTTTGAGTATGGATTATTTGGCATTGTTCAAGGTGATGATGTTATTGGGCGTAATGCAATTTTGTTTTTGTAAATGATTGCAATACTACCTTCTCATTGTTGTTCTGTCTATTCTGTGACCATTCTGGTTTTAACTATGATTTTGTTATGTTTGCTATGTTTGGGGAGTAATGCTCTAAACAGACATGGAATTCTGGAGTCTTATTTATTATACTTATAATGTTCATGTTAAGAAAGAGCATGACTGACCCTTTAACAGTCGGGTGTGGGAAACTGGTGGTGCATCAATGGTGGGGATAGTTGAATTGCATTGAATTGTGATGGGGCCTGGGTTGGGATGTATGTTACTGCTACATATGGGCTTAGTTATTATACATTGTAAGGGGTAGATCCATGTTGGTTTTATTTAAATTTTTTATAGGTAATTCAATGTTGTGGATTGTGTTCTTATGTATCCATAAGCCAGATTGCCTATGTAAGTAGTTGAGTAGAGCTTTGGGTACATGTAAACATGCATGTAGTTAAAGGTAGAAGCATGAATATGGGGTAGTTAGGTGAACTTTTGTTAGAAAATCAATATGTGTTGTATGATTTAATTTGTGCTAATGTAGAGAATGATAGGACCAGAATTAAGTGAATGGATTTCATTTTGAAAAAGTGTAGGCGGAAAAGGAGAGTAGTCACAGTATTAGAGAGGGGGAGATGTAGTGGTGAGAATATCGGGTAGAAATATGTTTGATACACTTGTAAGTAGCAGAGTAGAGGGTATGAGTATTCTTAATTGTGCTAGAGGGCAGGTGTATGGATGAGTTAGGGAAAATAGTTGTATTTATAAAAGTTGGAAGATAAAGTAAGAGGAGAAAGTGAAAAAGAGTAGTGGTGGCTGGATAGTGGAAATGAGTATATTATGTACGTAGGTAAGGTGAAAGGGTTGCGTATCAATTATATGGGAATATGTAGTGGGTTGAGTTCCTAGAGTATAACTGTAGATGAGGTGGGGCTGGGTGGAAATTGGGGTAGGGTACAGGATTGGGATTCACCTGGCTGCAATCAGTAAGGTATACTTTTATGCACTTTTATGCAGGACTTGTATTCACTTGTACCGATATTAGTTCTGGGTAATTTAATTATTTTTTTTTGTAATAAAAGTTATTGAATAGTTAAAGTTATAGAATAATCTAGTGCTTCTATGAGTTATCAGCTTTTACTGCATAAGGTATCTGAGTGAGCTTTGAAGGCAAGATGTTTCTAATACTGTAGTTTCTCATATAATTTCAGGAATAGAAGGGATAAATTAATCTCCCTGCTAATATGATGGAGAATTAATTATGTAGCTTAGTAATGTAAGATTATAAACTTATTTTTTTTTGGGTAGGTAGATGTTATCAGTTACATTTATTTGTTGTGACAGGTACTAATTACCTGGGTATGTTAACACCAATATTACTCAGGAGTGCTACTGACCATGTCCCATTGAAGCATGCAATTCAGTTAGAAGGCACAAAACAGGTAGAAATTTTTTTTGTAAATCTATACTGAATATATATGCCAAATTCGCTAAATTGTACATATATTTTAAATAGTTGCAGCTATTTATATATGACTGCTTAGAAAGAGACATACTCAGGCAGCAGAATGTGATGCCTTCTCCATCCTTAGGTAAGGCAGCCTGGTATTCCTGATTCTTTCAGGCTCTTGGCTTTGCAGGGTGGAACATGTACTGGAAGGCAATAGAAAGCAGTAATAGTGAGTAAACTGAGTCAGAAAAGCAACCAGCTTAGTTATGCCAGTCATCCCTACAAACCACTGAAGCAGCCCTGATTGTGACTTAAAATGCCAGGTAACTAGAGACCTCAGAGAGAAGTAGAGACGAAAGGTCTATATTCAGGAGTATTTTATTTCTATGGTTGATATGTTGTTTTATTAATCTTAGTGATTGAGAGATACATCGTATTGCACATTTAAAAAATCATTTACAACATGTCTGAAACACTTTATAAGAAATAATTTATTAAACCTGATGTCATGCTGTTATTGATGATAAGTAAGCTGATCTTGTAAAGGGTGGCTCAGTCTATAACTATTTATTAAAATATCTCAGCTTCCTAAGTGCTTTCTTAAGTCATTTTTCTTGGCTAAATAGATTAATCTAGCTATGGTATATAGCTCATCTCTCTCTTTTAACTTCCTCTTTTTTATATATAAATTTGTATAAATATCTTTCCTAATTTAGAAAGTCATTATGTGGATGGGATACAGTTTGCATTGTATGTAAGTGTTATATTTGGATAGGTTCATAGGCATATAATAGGCTAATGACCACTGAAGCCTTTATAAACCTAGCCATGCATCTCAAATATATCTTGCAAGTTTTTAGAGTCTTATAGGTTATTTTAAGGGATACATGTAAGCTAGGGCATGATTTACAGACTTTCTGTTCATCAGAGACATAGGTGCTTGACTTGGGGGTAAATTTCCTATTTCTCATTCATTGGTCCAGGTTACAGTTGAATAGGGTTAAGGAAGAATTCTGCTTCAGAGGGATGGAAAGCCTGCTCCAGAGGAGGGGAATTCCCTGAGACACATACTGTCCCTCCAGTGTATCCTGTTTATGTCACAGGCAAGATTCACAACCCTAGATCAAGTAGTTTTGATGGCAGTGGCTTTGTGGATGTGCAAAAGGTCCATCAGAGCTTGATCAAAGATATCTTGTATGGTAGACACAGATTGTCTCTCAATAGTTTGTAGGAAACCAAGTGTAGAGATAGGGCTTTTAGGTGATCTGCAAAGGTCATGTTGTTTGCACCTTGTATTCTTTTTGTGAGGAACTTCTTCAGACATTGTTTATAAGCTGGACAAAATAAAATTATTTCCTTACTACCTTAGACACATGTTGGTCAAAAGCCAGGTCACTGTCCACATATGTCCCCAAATCCCTGACTAGTGGGTCCATTCTTAGGGGTGTGTTATCAGTGAGGTAGTTTCCTAGGGAGGTTGACTTCCCAAAGGATACTATTACGTATTTCTTGGCATTGAGTTTTATGCTGTGGTTTGGCACCAGTCATTTGTCTGTACTAGTCCAGTAAGATGTTAGTGTCTTGGAGGGATTCTATGATGGCTCCTAATTTGCAGTCATCTGCAAACTTGGTCAGCCATAGGCCTTTGATATTGGCTTTGACTTCTGAGAAATAAAGGGCAAAAAGCAGCAGGTCCAGCACAGAGCCCTGATGGACTCCACTAGTGATCTGCCTCTATGTTGAGGTGGTCTCCACTACCTTAGCTTCCTGGGTCCTATCTGACAGCCATCTGGCCATCCAGTACATAACATAGCGTTTAATGCATAATTATATGAGTTTGTTTACAATGCTTGAGTGGAGTATAGTATAAAATACTTTAGCCAGGTCAAGATAGGCAGTATGCACCATTGTGCCCCATCCATTGCCTTTTCAAAGAATTCCATCACTTTGATTGGACATGATCTACTTTTTATGAAGTCAAACTGGGTTTGAACCCGTATCTGAAGGTTTCCTATGTCATTATTAATCACATTCATTATAATTATTTTCACGGCTTCTCATATGAGACTAATCAGACTTATGGGTCTCTAGTTCCTAGGTCTATAGATGGACAGCCCGTGTGAAGACAGATGACTATTGCAGTCCTCCATTTACATAACACAAACCCTGTCTTAAAGCTGTGGTTAAATAGTGACTCCAGAGGTCCAGATAGGTCAAGTTTTAGTCCATTTGGGAAGCATCTTAGGATATTATCAGGGCCCATCAATGCAGTGTTCTTAGCTTTAGACAGGGCATTGAGGACCTGTTCCATAGTGATAACTGGGAGGCTTATGTTTGCTGGTATTACTTAAGGGGGTAGCAGAGGTGGGAGGGGGTAGTTGAGATACAACTGGAGCTGAACTTGCTATATTTTCTGGCTCCATGTAATTTGCTCCATTAGCAATCAGTTCTACACACTGTTGCAGCCCACTTTTAAGGTTTCAGGCATAGCTAAAGAAAGCCTACTGGTTGTCCTTGGCCTGGAAAGGTATCCTTACCTCTTAATTGGCTTTACTAGACTTAATTTGCCATTAGCTGTTTGTTTAGCCTGATGAGAGTTTTTATTCTGCTGGATGTTACACTTCTTAATTTTAGCCATGACATTTTTCCTTTTCTTGTACAATCTGTTTAGATTCCACCAGGTTGGTTTGGTTTTTGAAGTTGTTCTGGGCTTGTTTCTTGTAGGCATAGCTATCTGTATGCATCTATTAACATGACTGTATAGGTTTTCTGTGTGCAATTTTGCACAGGTAGCTGTATTCACTGGGTTTGGAGGGGCATGAAATTTTGTCAGGTAATCACTTAATAATAAGAGTTTGACAGAGTATTTGCTAACTTTTAAAGGGTTTGCTGGGGTCACAGTATTGATTTTTGTTTAAAAGGAGATGGCTTTATGGTCTGACTTTACCAGAGAGGGCACAACCCATGGGAGGAGGTACAGAATTCTGCATTTGTGAGTTCCAGATCAAATATGTTTGCACCCCTAGTAGACAAATGGACTAACTGTTCTAGGAATTTATGGACCTGCAAGTTTGTGGTTGTGTAAGATTCCTATTTTATAGTGGGGTAGTTAAAGCCCACAGTGGATATGGTATCGGTTGTATGTTAAGTGCCTCCAGTAGGGCTAAGTATGAACTTTGGGTTTTGTGGGTCATTGAGGGTGATCTATAGCTTGCAAGGATATAATATGAGGCTTTACCTATGGTAATTTGGACATAGAAAAGCTGAATCACATCACCCTGTTTGACCAGCCTTGAGATATGTTTGTTTTTAATGTAAATTAAGACACCTCCACTTTTAGTCCCTACTTGTGCAGTAGATTGTCTAAATGAGTGGAAGGGTTGCATCCCTGCACTACCAGCATGCTCTCCATGGCTTTAAACCATGGCTCAGTAACAGCACAGATAAGTGCATTCTCCAAAGTGAGAAGAGCTTGGAGGGAGGGGAGTTGCTTGTTTTGACTCCTAGCATTGAATAATAAACCATTAGGTTCTCTTAGGTTGATTTTGCAATGTTGGAAGGTTTCTCAGTTTGGCATTACCTAAAAAAGGCACTATGAGGAGAATATTGCTTTAGCCAATATTTGAAAGCCTAATGGGGGCAGGTGCAGACCATGCTTGGCACAACAATGTGGTCTCTTGACATATCCTCCCATGTTGTTAAAATATTGTACCCCCCTTTGAATGACACTAGGAGCTAAGCCAATTATTAAAGTCCATCATCATCTGTTCCTATCTTCATATTTTTGTCAGGGATGAACCTGAAGTGGGTCTCAATGGATCTGTGTTCTATTCCTTTTACAAATTTAAACAAAGTCAAAATAACATTCATATATCTCTTTTCTTACTCTTTTTTTTCTGACCTCACACTTATAGATGATCAGTTATATTGATAATACCTCCCAAGCCTTCCATCATCTGGGCAACATCTAGTTGGCCTCCTCTGATACTGATGATATAGCTACAGAAGTCAAACAAATCTGTACCTTCCAAATGAAGAATCAAAGTTATACATTTTGCACCTTTTATTTTATTTTTATATATGCCAGAAACTCTTGTAATTATGGAAAAAACTTAGCATTAATTTTTTGTGAAATCTTATAACCACTGTTTTCAAATTTTGTAGACCTGTGCTGATATGACTGTTGTCACCCATTCTGTATGCTCTAATTGCCTTGTAATGACAGCTAGATTTTCTGTTTTTATCAGTTCCTGTTCTTTACCTCTTTGAACTATGGGTACTTTTCTGTGAGCTTGAACCACTGTCCTAGTATTAAGTTTTGTTTCCATGTCATATTCTACTATTAAACATTCTAAATCTGTAAATAAATCAACATAGTCAAGCAGGGTATTAATGGTATGATTCCGTACAGCATGTGAGATATCTCTGTGACATTGTGAACAGTTCTTTACACAAGCAGTCTTTACCTTTACATACTAAATTTGACTTGACATTCCCAATGTTTCACAAGTTGCAATCACACAACTCAAAATATTAGGAACATTTGCTTTATCAAGTATAGGTATTTGAAAAAAAAAAGGATCTGTGCTTTAAATGTTTATATTGACATCAGATTTTGATTGACGTGTTAGATGACTGCAAACTGGGAGCCATTATTGAATCCCTAAATGATGTGGATATTCTACAAAAGGGCCTTACAGAAACAGATGCTTGTGCCAGAGCCATGGAAACAAGCTCAATGCCAAGAAATGTATAGTTAACCCCTTTGGGAAAAAACATGTACCCATGAATTACCACATAGGTGGCAGTACACTAAACACTGAAAGTGTGATAAGAGACTTAGGGACACAGGTGGACAGTAGTCTCACCTTCAATAACCACATCGCCACAACAGTCAGGAAATCCTTCTATGTGGCACACCTCATCACTAAGGGCTTTTCATCCTGAAAAAAGGAGGTCATTGTTCCACTGTACTCATCCCTCATTAGACCCATTATAGAATACAACACCCCGTTTGGTATATACCTCTCAGGACATCTGCAACAACTGGAAAGGCCGCAGAAATACCTCACTAAAAGAATCACAGGCCTAAAGCAGATGCCCTATGCTGACCATCTAAAAAAACTCCACCTATACTCTGTTGCATATCATCTACTCGGAGGCGATCTCTGCTTAACATACAAGGCCATGTCAAACCCAGAGCTGTTGGACATGCTACACTTAAAGAAACCCAATCCCTCAGAGTCACATGCTCCAGGGATTTAAACCTTGTCATCACAATGAACAAAACATGCTGGAGGGATAGGTTCCTGACCCAGAGACTCCCCAGACTCTGGAATAGACTGCCCAAACATGTCAAGCAGAGCACCTCTTTGGCCCTCTTCAAATGGAACCTTGATGATTGGATGGGAGATAGGAAATTCACCCCGGGGATCACATCAGTCACCCTGCTAGACAGACGTCCAGGGAAGTAAACACTATGGGAAGAAATAGCCAGGGGAATTGCTATGGCTAGGCTTGTATAGGCCCTAGGGCCAATAGCCTAGTACTAAACTATGAATCTATGAACCTATGAAGATATTTTGTCCCATTGGAACAGCCCTGTATTTAGACCCATCTAGCCACAGTTATTTAAATATTTTGCACCTGTATCTAAATTAGATCCCACATGCTGCTTGCTTATCCTCAGTATTTCTTTTCCACACTTTTATTTACATTTCTATATCAGTGTCTCTGTAACATTTTCAGACCTCACAATATCATATATTTTCACATACACAATACTAATTAGAGCTATTTGTTGGTATCTTTCATTTTCATATTTCTGTTCAACTACAGACATTTTCTCTTGTGCACACTTGGTTTTTCATTTGCACATTTTAAAAAACTGTCCTTTTCTGGCACATATTCTGCAGTCTTGGTTAGAAGCTGGACATTGTTACTCTTCATTCTTGCAGTTGCTCCTGCTACAAGCCTGAGTATCACATGCATGAGCATCATTTATCTGTATTACATTTTGGTATAAGATATCCAGAATTTTTTCTCATTTTTTCCTATTTGCCTCAGGTTATATTTTGCATGCATAATTTTATCAATTATTTCAAGTGAGCCCAAACTGTGCACAGCTTTAGTTAAGGCAGGTCTGATTCTCTTAATAGCCAAGCCTGCTCATTATCATTTGTTATATGACTCCTATAAAACCTCCATTTGAACTCACTGCTGTAGAAGCAAGCTTTAGTAAAACATATCTTCTAGCTGGAACCATCAACCCATAGAACTGAGGCAAATTACAAAATACTCACCTTTCAGGAAAAGAATGGTAGAACATCTTACATGTAAAAATGTTCCTGCGTCCAGGACAAAGGCTAATACTGTGCATCATTCCACACTCAGTCCCAGTACTCCAACTCAGGAGAAGAACTTGTAAGCTCACAAGAGCAAAGCAACCCCATTATAAATATGAAACTAGTCTACCACCCCTCCAATTGGATTATATAACCCTCGGCTTATCTGTAAAGGCACACTGTTGTAAAAAGTGAACAGCAATTTATGGCAGACTTCCACACGAGTCCAAAAGTATGGCTGATTCTCACACTGGTTGCTACATGTATGTAAATTCATGTAAAAATACTTCAGCTAAATACAGACATTACCTGTCATTGGAAATTATCTTTCTAGGCAAAAGTCATAAAATATTATAAAATTGTGTTACTCTTTATATTTCTGTGTACCATTTCAGTAATATCTATATAATTTTGTGTATGGTCTGAAACAAAGCTCCCTGACATTAATTAATTTCTCAGCCTGGAATGTATAACAAGTATGTGCTTAATTTTATCTATATAACTCTGTAAGAAAAGCTCCCTGAAATTTGTATAATTCCTATGCTGTAATGTGCATGACTTTAACAAAAGCTCACTGACAACAATGTTGTTTCCATACTATAATGTATCATGTTGTAACGGGTTGTAAACATTTGTGCTTAGGCACCCATGTTGTAGCTGAAAAGGATCCTGGGACTAGTTTACTTACCAGATATTTATTTTATTTTATTTATTTATTTTTATTTTACATTTGTTGACTGTGATAGTCTAACTGGATATATGTCCATTTTCAGTGGAGGACGGGGAGAAAAGCTCCAAGGAGACTATTTACAGACATACAGATAATTCAAGGATACATATTTCAACTAGGCCCATTCGGTATGTAGTTGGGCACCTATAAAGGAATTAAGCATCAGCGAGGTACAGTTGACAATAAGTCTGTAAATAACAATACATAGTGCAGACTAACACAGATATGCCATCATTCTTCAGTTGTGGTATACAATTTTATGAGGATAAAACATGAGGTATTTGTTAAGCCAAGAATAACAATAGTATAGACATGGTACAAGTATTAGTCTGGTGAGGAACAAGGACATAGTCATTTTATGCTGAGGTAAGATTTGATAGTTATTTTAAATTTAGAAAGGGATGCTTCTAGGGTTAAGGATGTAGGCACGGAATTCCAGATTGTGGCTATATAAGAAGAATATATGGAGTCACCAGCATGGTTGTGAGATCTGGTAACTGCTAACAGTAATTTATTTGTGGAGCAGAGTTGCCTAGAACAGGAATACTTTTGGATTATGTTTCTTAATAAAGATGTTGTGCTCGGATGATTGAGTAGCTTGTGTGTGGTAACCAGCTGGTTATAGGTTAGTAGGTTTGGTAGCTCAAGCCAACCCAATTGCTTTAGGATTTGGCAGTGATGAGTTCTGAATGAGCTGTTGTTGGCAAATTTGGCTATCTGATTATAGCAGGAGGTCAATTTATTGGTTTCTGTTTTGGATAGGTTGGTCAAGATTGGTGATGCATACAGTAGAGTTGAGAGAAGGTGTGTTTGTGCTATTGTAGTTCTAGCATTCTGGGTCAGGAATGATTTGTGCTTGTAGAGACTTCCCAGCTTTTTGTTAGTATTTTTTATGGCCAGATTAATGTGTATATCAAATTTGAGCTTGTTATCAATAATAATACCTAGAAGTTTTGTCTGGTAGTCAGGTGAAATAGGGGTCCCATTTATTGAATGGATAGTAAAGGAGGTGGTGGGGGCAGTAGTGATTGAGGGATGAAATATGAGGAGTTTAGTTTTTTTGGGGTTGAGTATCAAGGAATTCTCAGTAAGCCAGTTTTTGACTGAGTGAAAATTTTCCTGGTATTTTTTGTGTAGGTCTGCTAGGGTAGATGCGCTGCATATTATAGTAGAATCGTCAGCGTATTGGATAAGGTTTGAACTATTTATAGCTGAGTGGAGATTGTTAGTAAAAATTAAGAATAGTAGGGGGCCCCAGTATAGATCCTTGAGGTACACCAAGTGTCACAGGTAAGAGTGGAGACAAGTTATTGTTCCATAGTACTGCCTGTTGTCTATTGCTGAGGTATTTCGTAAACTAGGAGATTGACAATTTATCTAGCCCTAAGATAGAAAGGCGGGAGATTAATTTTTCATGATTAACCATGTCAAATGCCTTTGATAGGTCTAGCAAAAGGGCTGCAGAAAGCTTACCATTATTTCTGTTGTGGTTAATGGTATCAGTGAATGCTAGCAGGGCAGTGGTTGTGCTATGACCTGGACGGAACCCGTGTTGGGTTTGGGATATGAGTTTTTGATTAATAAGGTGGGTCATTAATTGTTTGTGAATACATTTCTCTAGTATTTTAGCAAGTGGGGATAGGATAGCTATTGGCCTGTAGTTAGATATATCATAAGAATTGCCCCCTTTATGAAGGGGCATAATATAGGGCATTTTCCAGATCAAGGGTACTGAGCTTTCAGAGATGGATCTGTTTATTAGGATAGAGACTGGTATGGCTATTTCAGTTGCTGCCAGTTTTAAGAATCCGTTGGGGAGGGAGTCTACTCCTAGTGTTGTTGGTTTTAATTGAGAGAGTAATTTTCTTATGTAGGAGGTTGGGGTGGGTTGAAGCTTAAAAGTTGGGCTGTTGTTAGGTTTGGGGTCAACAGTAGTGGTTTTGGTCTGAGTTTGTTTTTTGTCAAAGGGCAAGTATGGTCTCAGTAAAGAAAGCATTGAATGATTCAGCTATGTTCCCCTGTTGTTGGGGGTGGAGTGGTGATTTTTCCAGGGTATAGTAACCTGTTTAATCCTGCCCAGAATTTTTTTGGGTTGTTCATGTGTTGATTTTGGTGGTTGATAAAGTAATTTCTTTTATCTTGCTTGACTAATTTTTTGGTTAGATTTCTAATCTGTTGGTAGGCTTGCTGTGTACTTGGAGTTTTGTTGGATCTCCAGGTTTTCCAGGCTCTATTCCTTTCTGTTATTTTTTTGTCTTGTTTCCCTAGTTAACCATGGAACTGCTTTGGCCTTAACTCTGGTAGTTCTTTCTGGAGCATGCCTATTTAGTATTTCTAGAAATGTGGAGTTAAAGTGATTGGTGGCTTCATCTAGAGGCAGGTAATATAGTTGGGACCAGTTGTAGAGTTTTAGGTCATTTAAGAAGTTTGATAGGTTAAAGTGTTTTTTGTTCTTAATTGTTTGGAGTATAGGGGTTTGGGGGTGGTGGGAATTATGTTTAAGTAAGAAGGTAGCCTGATGGTCGCTTAGTGAGTCAGGAAGTGTGCCTGCTAGGTAGGAGGAAGGGATTTTATTTAGTAAAATCCAGTCTAGAAGAGTTTCTTTTTTTACTATTGTTGGTTACTCTAGTGGGTTCTTTGATTAGTTGGGAGAAGGAAGCTAGGTTGATATGATTAGTGGGAGCTTGGGAAGAGCATGTGAGCCAGTCAATATTAAAGTCCCCTAATACAATAGTCTCATGTGGCAAGGTTTGTGGTGGCCATTGTAATAAACTTTCCAACGATAGGGATATTATTGCCTGGGGGATATAACCTGTTGCTAGGTTGATAGTTTTGTTGTTGCCTATCTTGAGATTAGTCAATAGTATTTCTGCTTTGTCCAAGTAAGGTATTGTTAACTCAGTTTTAGCTATAGTAAGTGCATTTTTATAAAGCAGGGCAATGCCACCGCCCTTCTTTTTCAGTCTATCCTGTCTAAGGATACTGTATCCAGGTGTCAGTATTTCTGTATCTTTGGTAGTTGGTTTTAGCCATGTTTCTGTTAAGCAGATTATATCAGGGTGATGTGATTAGACTATGAAGTTCATGTATTTTATTGTTTAAGCTCCTGATGTTTAGATTTAGGAGGAGTAGACTATTTGCTGGCCTGATATTAATTTGCATGAGTTTAGGAAGCTGTTGTGCTTTACTTAAGGGATGTGTAACATAGGGGCCTGGGTTTGGGTGGATATCACCATCCTTTAATAGTAATTGTTGGTTTGTTTGTAATAGTTGTGCTAGCTTTTGTAGTATTATTATGTATTTATTGGTTGCAGTTGATTTGGGGTGGGTATTGATGTGTATCAGAAGGGAATGGCTTATGGCTGTAGTATTGAATAGGGTCGGGCTTATTGTTAGGGGGTAACTGGGTGGGATGGGTATGATAATGGATGTGGATTTATGGGTGGGGGTTGTTTTGTACAGAGTAAATGTAGGAGGTGGTGAGGTAGATAAATGCTAGGAAGAGTAGTAGGAGCATTTGCTGAAGGACATTCTTCATAGTTAAAGGGGAATAGTTAATTGCTAGGAATGTGTATGGGTGGTGTAACTTAATGTGTAAGGCTAGTTAGAATTGTGATTGATTTTTGTAATTGCAAGAGGCGGGAAGGATGTAGATTGGTTGTAGGTTGAAAGGGGGTGGGAACTGGTTAGGTATAAATGTAGTTGATGTGGGGGTGGGTGGGAATTGGGGGTAGGGTAGGGGTGTGGAGTGAGCCTGAGCGTAGCGAGGGCGAACAAAGCAGGGGCAGCCGAGCTGGCAGGTAAGCCCACAAAAAACTATCAGTTAGACCTGAGCATAAGAGTAAGTTGGTTATATTACAAGGTTTTGTTCTTTTCTAGCTTAAATATACCTTATGATTAGTTGTCCTATTCTGCAGTAGTTATATCTTCGGCTAGGGCTATTTTTATTTCAGCAGCTTAAGGCTCACTGTAGACAGTATCTTTTTGTAGGTTCCACAAGGTATTAACAAGAGTAGGAAAATGGCCTGAGAGGATACATTTAAATTGTTAGACCTATAGATAAATACAGATAAGATTTGCAGTAATTAGGGAGGGTGAGGATAGAAACTATACCTGCCGCCTGCCTTCAGGTGGGCTTAGAGGGAAAGATGTAGTTCTACTATTAACCAGGTAAACAGATAAATAAAAAAAATAATAATTTCTTGCTGTTTCTTGTAGATGATTTGTTTCACACTGTTTTTAAGCTCAGTGACATATCTATATTCCTTTTTTAATTTCTCCAAGTCTTTTGGGTTTCTAATACCATGACAGGAATGGACCTCATTCCTAAGTCAAAGTATGATTAAAGTTCATGAAATTAGTATTGCTTCAATCTTTGATGTCAGCCAGTAGTGCTCTTTGCAGCACCCACAATGCGCCCAGTAATGACTCCTTCTGCAGTTTGCATGGAGTTACATGTATTGGTAGCATATCTAAATACGATTGTTGATTCTTTTTTATAAGACCCATTGCTCACACTACTATTGGAACTGTCTGGGTATCTTTCTTCCACAATACCTTTATGGTGTCTTCCCTAGAGACATGCAGGAATGCAGTGCACTGCACCTGTTCTGACATCTCAGATAATAAGTAAGGGTATTTTGATACAGTATATGTGTATACATGCATGGATAACCCAAAGAGTTTTTTTTTCTTTAATATGTCACAAAATAAAGTGAATCTACTAAACACCCTAACAAAGCTGGGAGATAACATCTGAATCATCAAATCCTGCAATCACCTCATACAACATCTAAGAAAATTTTTGTTCTCAGTCAGTTGTTAAAACACACGCTATCATAGATGTGGGATTCAGTGTCCATCAGGCTGGTATGAGATGCACAGGTGTTTTTTGCACCTGATGGGCTTTACCTCACCCCCATTCCCAGTGAGGACAAGTAATGAGCAGGATATGTATGTTATCATAATGTTGGACTGCTACATTTTTATTTATTTATTTATTTACTTTAGTTGACATTTGTTTACTGGGAAAATTTAACTGTAATAATATAGCATCTTCAGCAGAGGCCTGGGGAGAAATGCTCCACAATGACGTAATATGGTTACATTTAAATTGTTAGACCTATAGATAAATACAGATAATATTTGCAGTAATTAGGGAGGGTGAGGATAGAAACTATACCTGCCGCCTGCCTTCAGGTGGGCTTAGAGGGAAAGATGTAGTTCTACTATTAACCAGATAAACAGATAAATAAACAGCTATTACAAAAGCAAATACAGAAAAACAACATATGAACTAAGTAAAACAATTTACAACTTCAATTCATACAGTGTGAATGTATACATACAGAGTGTAAATATTGGGACAGAGATAAGCTGAAAAAAGGACATTGTCACTAGTGAAAAAAATTCACAAGTTGTTTATAGAGATGTCATTAAAGTCACTGAGTACACACCTTGGAACAGAGATGACCAGACAGGCAAAATTATAATTGTCCTTTATCTACGAAATAGATAGACAATGTTCAGAAATAAGGAAATTAGTAAGAGGTATGTGGTGGGAGGGGAGGACAGGAAGGACTAACTAACTCAGCCTAGGGTAGTGCAGCAGCATGGTCAAGTTTTACTTAGGAATTCTTTTAGTAGGTGTTTTAAGTTGGAGAGGTTAGAGGTAGATATGATTTGCACAGGGACAGAATTCTAATTTTTAGCAACTGAGTTTGAGTATATTTTTTGGCCAGCGGGTTTATGGGTTTTATATATGCTGAGAAAATGCTGTTCATTAGATCAAAGAGGTCTATTAGGGTGGTAGGAATGGTGAAGAGGAGTAAAAGCGGGTAGTCATTGGCTTTATGAATAATGCTGTGTGTGCAGATAATCAGTGCTAAGGCAGTTCAAGCCAATGCCTTAAGGGCAGTACAGTGGGGAATGTAGTACTGTTTGTTGGGGGTGAAGTTTGCTGCCTTCTCATAGAATACCTCCAGCTTATTTTTAACTGTATAGGTGCAGCATATAAGAGACAAGAGAGAAAGAAGGAAGGCAGGTAGTAGCAAAAGTAGTTTTGGTGGTATTGCTAAGAAAGTTTTTATCCCTGCAGAACATTTCTAATTTTTGGTGTTTTTTTTTTTTTTTGGTATTTTGAACATGCAGGTCAAATTTAAGGTTATCATCTATAATCACTCCGTGAGGTTCTGTATGGTAGTTAATTTCAGTTTTGCTTAGTGAAAATATTAAATTGACTGTGCCAGACATATATGATTTGGGGAACAATAGAGGCAACTTTGCTTTTTTAGTGTTGAGTAGTAAATGGGCATTATGGAGCCATTTCTCAATGAAGGAAAAGCTTCTTATGTAATATTGAGGAGTTGTGGCATGTTATTAAATACACATATAAATGTGGAATCATCAGCACATTGTATGACAGAGAGAGGTTTGACCTGAGGACGTGTCTAGATATAAAGAAGAGGGAGAAAGAACAGTGCCTTGGGTTACTCCAGTGGAGATGGGAAGGTAGGATGAGGGAGGGAGGAGATAGAGAAAGAGTATTCTGTAATTTCATAGATTGGACCCTGTCAGATAAATAGCTATTGAAACTGTTGCACTACTGAAATGAGAAATGAGTTAGTCCAAGCTGTGACATTTTATACATGAGTGTAGCATAAGTAGCTGTATTGAAAGCTTTGGACAGGTCGAGAATTAGGGAGGAGACACGTTTGCCCCAGTCCCTGTATTTCTTTATGGTACCAATGAATAGTAGTAGGGCTGTAGATGCACTGTGTATTGGGCAAACACCATGTTGGGTGGATGTTAAGAGCCATGTAAGGTAGATGTACGAGATAGTAGAGGAGCAGTTTATGAATACATCTTTTAAGAATTCTCAAGACAGGTGATACTATCACAATAGACCAGAAGTTAGAGATGTCAGCAGAGATGCCACCTTTATGAAGAGGGATAATATAAGATTTTTTCTATAATGAGGGTACATATGATTCAGCTATTGATAAATGCATAATGATAAAGGCTGGGTGTGCTATGGCATCTACAGCTATGTTTAGGTATTCATTTGGGAGGTTGTCAGCTTCCATGATGCAGGGTTTGAGTTTAAGCAGTTGTTTTTTATCATTGTTGTAGAAACAAGTCATGTGTGGAAGTCGCTAACAATGGCTATAGAGGGTGAATTAGGTTCATGTGTAGAAGGTAGAGATAAAGGAAGTGTAGCGTGTGTGGTGCATGGAGAATGTTCATTTTAATCTAACCTGTTGATCACAGAAATAGTAGGATTGGATGTTGTTGTGGAGGGCAGCAGTGCAAGGGAGTGAAGAGTTATTAGTTAGGGAGTATTGATGGAGGGCTATTATGAGAAAGGTTGGGTTCCTTATTTGAGCCGGATGTAACAGGTTATGTATTGATGTCCAGAATGTGTGGGATTATTTTTTTTGTAGAAGATACAGATAGTTATGATACTGCTTTTTATGTAGCTTAACTTGTTTTTTTACTCAGATTGCATAGTTCATTATAGAGTTGCAGGTTATAGGGAGTTTTAAGTTTGAGACATTCTTTCCAAGCCTTGTCACTGTTAGATATTGTAGTTTTTGTCTAGGTAGTGAGCCATGGGGAGTGGTTCATTTTCACTCTTTTTTGCAGAGTGTGCATGGTTGTTTACAGTATTTAAAATAAGGACATTAAAAACATTTCTTATTGGGTGGGAGAGTTTTTAGGGCAGAACAATTAAAGACTTTCAGTATATAGAAGATGGAGTCTTTACTGAATTTAAAGAGATTTTGTGATATTTTAAGTTAGTAAGAGATAGTTTGGTGGTGGTTCAAGAAAGAGTCCCTTGGGCTGTATCACTGGCACCCATAGTGAGCTGTGGGAGTGGGACTAGGGAAGGAAAAAACAAAAAGTCTCTGAAGTATAAAGTAAGTAGGGTTACTTACTAGTTCATTTTGGTGATTGAGCATACAAGTGTAGACAGACTGTGAAAGGGGTTGTTGGGAGAAATGTTTCATTTTGGTGCTTGTGCATATATGGATAAGAAACTGAGGGGGTCATTGGGGGGAAATGTTTTATTTTAGTGCTTGTGCATACATGGACAAACTGCTGAAGGGATTGAGATGACATTTAGAGAAAGAAAGCAAACAAAGCATCAAAGCCAATCATAATTTTAATGTATATTCGTCTTGATCTTAAAACAAGGATATAGTAAGTCCTTCCACTATCACTCACTAAATATTAAACCCCCTGATGATCTTGTTCACTGAAATTTAAGTGTTCTTCCTAAGGGGACCGGCTGCCCTGCATCCCGACTATGGGGCAAACCACCCACGCCCTCCAAACTCTTGGTCATTAAAATAACGTGACATTTATCTCCTGCTGTCATGAAAGCAGTGTGAGAGGGGCATACCTCTTAATTTCTTAGCACAGAAATCTGGACAAAGCCTAAAATAAAGGGGTCAAAAGCCCCAAAATAGGATGGGTTTTAAATATTGCTCTTATAAAGTCTAATCTTAGAAAGTTGTTAGAATAGCAGGATTTATATTGGTGTGCATTTTCTGAAAGAAATGAAGTTTGAAACACAAATGTATGTCATTATTTAATGAGTTCAGTCTTCACTAATTTGCCAGCATACCATACGTTTTATGAGGTGAAAATCTGGACAATCTATAAAAATCTGGACAATTGAGAGGTACGGTTAGGGGCCAGGGCTAAGTATTCAGCATATGTTGCTTAATGCTCTGAAAGTCCATTTGTTGCCTAGGTGAAGTAAAGAGAAAGATCAAACAAAAATAAGCCCTCAGTGTACTCTATATTCTTAACAGGCTTCTTCAAGTCTCCATCAGAGTACCTTAAAATATTCATGATTACTGCAGGTTTGCAAAATAACAAATTGTGCTTCCCAAAGAATTATACTGTATATCTTGAACCTGACATTGTTGCAGGGCTTTAGAAACCTTTTTTCCTCTGGGGTTTAAACAGCTGATATCATAAAATAAGATAGGTATATATAATGCAATATACAAATAGTAATTGGATTTGATATTTAGCATAATTACTGTGCTTTTATAAAGTTTTTTAAATTAAAATGAAGCTAATTTTAGCTCAGACACTTCCTTCATTGATAACTAGAATGAGAATTGGATATATACCTATCATGGTTTGTTTTGTGCAGTAACAAAATAATTGTGCGTTTCTATGTGTGTGTGTGTGTGCGTGTGTGTGTGTGGTGCGTGTGGTGCATGTGGTGCGTGTGGTGTGTGTGTGTGTGTGTGTGTGTGTGTGTGTGTGTGTGTGTGTGTGTGTGTGCGTGTGTGTGTGTGTGTAAGTTCATAGGTTCATACTAAGTTATCTACCCTTGTGGGCGATTATAAGCCTAGCCAAATTTCTCATCCTAAAGGTAAGAATCAAACCCTGTACTTTGTGTATATTAGACAAACCAGTATGACTCATACTGTCAGAAACAATTTAATCCAATGGACCATTTTTTTCTTTTTTGTTTACCGATAATAATTGATTTCTTCTGTTGCTTACTTGCTTACACTTTGCATTTATATTTACTTATTTGTTATGTTTGGGGTTCATTTTATAACTGATATAAGGCACTCGGAGGTACAGCCTATATTGTCTAGTAGAACACACCCCTGCTGCTAAACAATAAACACACAGTGTAAGTGTCTAGTATCTTATTATACCTCTGGGGTATGATGTTAGTAGACAATAAACCACACATTGCTGTGCAGATGATCCAGTGTTCAATGAACTAGCATTGACTATTGAACCATGGAGTTGTTAATATGATGTAAACTTCAGGTACAGATGGTGTCACAATGAACTCTGAACTCCTTTTTGCAGTGTAGACACCATGCACTCGAAACTGTTTTGCACAGTATACATTACAGATATATTTTAAGGGTCAGGAGGTATATTTTAGCTACGTCTCACTTGGGTCATGGTTCTTCTGTCTGTGTCACAGCCACAGTTCATGGTTTTCTGTGTTGCACTTCATATTTACCAAGCTATTAATAGTAAAAACTGAAAGAAAACCCCAGCCAAGCTAGATTTTCCACTTGTATTAGAGGTAACATGGATATATGCAAATGACCCCTTAAGGACATCAGGTGTTTCAGCTATATGGCAGTTCTGAACTCCCATGACTTTTTTCCTTTTTAAGTCTGTTATGGATAAATTCAGGCCAATAAGGCCAAACTCAACAAGAAAACCCACAGTGGAAATTTTAGCTTGGCTGAGTTTTTCTTTTAGTTTTTACTGACTGTTTTTTCTGTGTGACCTTGTTACTCATTATTTTAAGCTATTAATAGTGTAATGAATGTGTTATACTGCTGTTAGCATTTGCATTGTAAGTGTAAAGAGCAGTGGACTGCGCTGAATTTTGCTTTATTTTTAATATTAATGTGGTTTCTTTAAATTGTTAAAGCTGTGTTGTGTTTGGTTATGCATTACATGATAGGTAAATGATTAATTCAGAAAAGTGCTTCAAACATTCAATAAAACTTCCTGTTTGGACATGCTTTTGAACTTCCTGGTCTGTTTTTGTATAAAAAGTTGTCAAAGCATTTCTTTCAACACTTGTTCAAAAAAAATTTTTTTTTGCTTTGTGGGGGATGGCCTACTTACTCCTCTGATTGATACATTGTGTAATGCTCCCCCCATTTACTTATAAGTCTGTTGTTACTGTCTTTCAAAAATAACACACACACAAACATATATATATATATATATATATATATATATATATATATATATATATATATATGTAAACACCTTTATTAAATTATCACTTAACACATCCATACATTAATATAAAAGAAAACAAACCAGAATAATGTTTTCATTTACATAGCATCCATCCACCAGCAACTGTTTTGTCCCATTTTAGCACATAGGGTTGGGGTGTCACTTCCACAGTGACAATTCTTGGTTCTAGATTATTGTCTTTCCAGTTATATACATTACATATCATATGTGTTCTTTTTTATAACTATCATCAGTCCAACATTACATAAATCGCTCAGTTCCTGCCTTCCTTTATAGCTCACTCCTCTGCCATAACATTATTCTGCATGTATTGTCCTCACAATTTCCATTTATTTCTATGAAATTTGCTCCTTCTCTTTTCTAAACATCCTGCTTCTAGTTTTTTTATTTTTGCTGCAATATTCAGTACTTCAAATAGAGTTGGCTTAGATTTTGATTTCCATTTTCAAGTAATTGTTTTTTTTTAGCAGCCACCAGAATTAAACTTAACAAGACCTTAATACATCTAGGCAATTCAGATATTGTGTCCTTAGATTATATCCATTTGTTTACCCAGTATTTCTGACAGAGTACTCTGTAAGGAATCTTTAAAATCTCCCAACTCATTACACTTCCAAAACATATGTTCCAGTTACTTTCTCTCCCATCACACCACCACCATTTGCCATCTACCTTAGAAAAACTTCTTTGGGGTTGGCTTGGGGTATAAAAATACCTCTGCAAATACTTTCAAGCAAAAATCCTAAACCTTCTAGGCTTTTTACATACTTGAGAGACATATGTATGTCCTCCGATTCTTCCTTTGTGAATTGGTTTTCCAGTCTGTCTTCCCAATCTTTTCTAACCTCCTCTGATCGATTCCTATAGTTATCGTGTAATATTTTCATATGCTCTACTAACTTTTCCCTTTTTTAACAGCAGCTTCTGTTCCAGATTCAGCTAAAACCTCTACAAGAACAGGTTTAGAGTGTGGGAGGGGGATTTTTGGGTTATTAATTGAAGGGGAGCTTTAGGGTTAGGGAGCAGGAGGGGAGCTTAGGGTTACGGATCAGCAAGGGTATTTTAGTTCTAAGAAAGAGGTTTAGAGGAAAGGAGAGATTGGGGAATTTAGGTTTAGGGAGCATGCAGGACATAAGAGTTAATGGTTGGGAAGAAGGTTTTAGGTTTAGGGAAGGGGAGTGGAATTTTAGGGGTAGACAGTGAAGACTTGTGTTAGGAACTGAGCAGGAGTTTACAGATAGAGTTAAGACTCCGGTAGGGCTAAACACTTTCGTAGGGTAAGGTTTTGGAAGGTCTAAATAGTTAACTAAGATCAGAATAGTGGGAGTTAGAACACGTGCCTTTTCACACAACTGGCAGTGAATAATTATGTTGTTAGTTACTAACAATCGCGTACGTGTAGCAAATGCAAAAACTTTATGTCATGAGGGGATCTAAAGCAAGAATCTGTCTCACAGTCCTTTTCAGTCTTGATTTTCATTTTTTATATTCTCTCATAATGACATAATGACAAAACAACTACACTTTCAGCCTTGTTTTCTTAAAGATATTCTCTGTAGACTCTGTCATCCTAAATAAAGCCATGGAGGTCACCTCATCCTGCTAAAACAGAAATCAGTCCTTTCAGCACAACTCTGATAAAAATGGTAGGTACATGACAATTAAATCAGTGCAAATACAGTCAGCTAACCTCAAACATGACTTTAAAGGTTAGCTTAACCACTTGCTAACCAGAAGGCTTCAAAAATGGGGGAAAAAAAGGAAAACACCAAATAGATAACCATGTACAAACTTACCTCCGAGGTGCGGATGGCTTCCCAGATGAAAGTCCGATGCAACAGTCTGCAAAATCGAGGAGCCATATATTACCAAGCGGATTATCAGGATGGCAAATGAAACTGAAACGATGGACTTACAAATATCTAAATGTAAATTTTCATCTATAACCACTCCAGAAAAGGAAATAATTTCCAAATGACCAAGAACTGGAAGGCCAAAAGGGCATAAATAAACCAAAAAAAAGAACATTTCCCAGACTTGGAAGAATTCAGAATTGCACTACGACCATTACAAACAGTGATTCAACAAGTATCAGACCAATTACTAACTTTTGTAACAGAATGAATCATATAGTGGACAAACTAAAAAAAAACAAAAGCTAAAACATTAGAAAATGAAACAAAAACCAGATATTAGAAACATCACAATCCACTACTAAAACTATTCAGTAAATGCAACAAAAAATCCTAGACTTAGATGTAAGAAGTAGAAGAAACAACATTTTTGTAAGATAACTACCCGAAAAATACAAAGCAGTCAAAACTAACCAAATCCAACCAGATCATCATTGAGAGACCGCACTAAGAACACCACGGTCACAGGATAAACTGAGACAGGTATACGTGAGAATCTTAAATTACCATGATGCCTTTAAAATCTTATCAGCTGCCAAAATGAAAAAACACTAACATGGAACTGGAACAAAATTACTTTCATCCAGGATTTACCATACCAAATTAAACAGGATTGACAGAGACTGTCACCATTTTGTGCATTTTTGATAGTGAGGGGGATCAAGTTTCAGGTGAGCTAAGCTTCTATTTTGGTATTTCAGGAGAAGGGAAATAAATACTCTATGGAGTCACTTAAAGATACAGAACAAGTCTTCATAAATGATTTCAACAAAATATCTGAATGAAGTTTGACTGTGAAACCATTATAATAAGACTGTATACCAAATATTAACGGACATACTGGTAATGGTGGAAACCAAATTGTGCTTACCAATATCAAAATACAAAACACATTACACATATTATTTTGTCCTTGCGTCAAATAAATGCTTTCCTGCTGTTCTCCAATTCTTGCTACCTTCCTCTCCTCACTGCTTACTATCTCTATTATACAGTACTCACATACACCCATGCAGGGCCTACTATGTGTAAATTATTATGTCTTGTGTGATGCCTCTTTTGAATGAATCAGCTAATCTGGAGTCTTTTCTCCCAAATACTGCCATCAAGAGTCTACTATGTGTAAATTAAGTTTGCTTGTAACAAACCATTGTATGATATATCTTTTTTGATTGTAGATTTACCACTGTACATATTGTTTGATGTGGAGCTTTTTTCCCCGGGCCTCTGCTGTAAATGGACCTCGTTCCAGTTGGACTTTCCTGGTAAACAAATAAAATAAAATAAATAAAATAAAATAAATAAAATTTGTGTATTTGTTTATAGTCAATCTCTTCAAATTTAAATATCTGATTGAAAAGTATCCCTGCTGCTTTTTCTATATACCACAAGTTTACATTTCATAATGGGGCTAAGCGACTTGTTTTTCAGAGTTTTTGAGGTAGTCATGCTATTTTTGATCTACTTCAAAATGTTTTTTATATTAGACTCTAAGGTAAATATGTTGAGAAATGAAGAACGTACATGGATGCAAGAATATAACATAATTTACTTATATGATTCTTTATAAACTGTAAGTTTATTTTCTTCCTGGCTGTTTTGGAGTGTGGTTAGGCACAGGCTGGTAGCAGGAAGAGAGAGTGCCATGTGTCATTTTTCTTATATTTAAATTTATGTGATAAAAATAGTTCCTGTGGTCTCTTAAAACACTGTCTCACCATCCATTTGTACATTTTTAATGGCAGTATTAATGTAGAAAATTAATTCATGGATTGTAAAAGGTATGCAAATGAAATAGAAAATAAGCTTGTTTTTTCACTTAGCATTTAAATCAAATGCTGAAATACTATTTGTTCAAGATACTCATATGATGTCAGATCAACAGACTCAACAGCTGAGTAAAAGGTGGATAGGGACTATACTTGAATCAGGCACTAAATCAAATAGCAATGGGGTAGCAATTATTCCCAAAATATCTTTAAAGGATAATATATTGCAGTATAACTGAGATGAAGAAGGGAGGTGGTGTTACACAGTCCTAAAGAACTCACTTCTTGATAAACCTTTGCTATTACTGAACTTATATACACCCTGTACTAAACAACACAATTTTATAATGTCAGTCTATAAAATTCTAAGCCAACTCCCTAACTATTATTATATTTTAGGGGGAGATTGTAATGCAGTTGGTAATCCAAAATCTGACATGACTAGTGGAAGTAAATCATATAATACGCATGCTTCAGCAGCAATTTCTGACTTGAAAATAGATTTTAATTTATTTGATCCCTTCAACTTTCAGAAGAGAAATGAAATATTGGAGAAGTTTAGTAAAAAATCCAACCTAAGGCACAAGACATGGCAGAGTGTAGTTAAAACCACAAGAGTTTAATAAAACAAACGTAAGGTAAGCGCTTTCACACTCAAAGTGCTTCTTCAGACCACAAAAACAGCATGGTAATACATTCATATATAATACTAACAATCAAGCAATTAATTTAAAGAGACAGTGGCTGATTAATGGTGAAGACCTGTAGATTTTAAATGAGGTTTTAAAGAAACCTTCCCATTTAAACCAGGTGACTTATTATCTTGTAAATTAAAAATCCATTGTAATTCTCTTAGCTCTGTATAATTCCTTAAATCACCACCATCACTTCTATCATCCTAAAGAGAAAGGTATGAGCAGCATCAGTTTCTAAAGTATGCTTGGCTATAGCACTCCTGATATCAACCACCCAAGTGCTGTATAGATGCTCCCTTATCCTTTATCCTACAAAGTATGACTGCTTTTACCTACATAAAAACAATTACATACAACACAAGTTGCAAGATAAACTTAAACACATAACTAGTAAGAGGGTGACTGAAGGTGTCACAAAGCTCTATATATTTGCAGAAGTTATATCTATGACACTTCCTCATGCCCTGTGCATAGCCAGGACCTTTATTGGAATCTTGATGTATCTTATAGCACAACTGCTTCTTTAATGACTTCTTATTCTTATATCTAAATCTAGGTGTATCACCAACCACACCTCATATAGCATCATCATTCTGCAAAATGGACCACCTGCGCCTGATGACTCTATGTATTGCTTCCACATCACTAGTAATATATCAAGTAATGGGAAGTCCATCCAGACCATACCTTCGTGTATTGGAATTATCATTTTGTTGCATGGTAGTGTCTGAAAAATATGGCATAATTCTACCAGTCCTATGGTTCATAGCTAGGCTGCAAGCATCTACGGTTTCTCTCTCTCCATATCCTTTCTGTCTAATCTCTGATGTTAGATAAGTTAAATCACTATAAGATCTCTGATCAAGATTATTCAATTTTGACATCTGTAAAGTCTGGCCTTTTAAGATATTCTTATAAATGTAACCAGGATGCATGTTATCCTTTTGTAGAACTGCACTGCACCTGTAAGTCTTCCTAAACAGTCCTGCATTAAAATGCCCATTGGCATCTCTATCTATAGTGACATCAAGAAAATCTATAGAAGACAAGGACTGTTTGCTGGTAAATTTCAAAAAAGAGGTGGTAATATGCAAATAGGTGATACACTTGTGCATACTTTCAAGGGACCCCTGCCACAATAGGAATATGTCATCCACAAATCTTCTGTAAAACATAATAGAATGCATGAACTCATGTCCATGAAAAATATAATTCTCTTCCCAAGAAAGCAGGACCATATTGATGTAGCTATTGGCACATGCTGTGCCCATAGCTACACCAACCTTCTGGAGAAAGATAGCATTTAAGTGTGGTGCCTGTAAACAGTGTAATGCCATTATTAATGACTCGACCATTTACATTCCTTCGAGAAAATTTCTTTTCAACTCTAGTTGTTACTCTAATTGTGCAACAAAAGGGGTAGTTTATTTAGGGGTTTGTGTATTTTGTTCCAGTTTTTATGTAGGAAAAACTGAGAGACCCCTTAGAAAGAGAATCTATGAACATCTCTAAGGAAAGGGAAACTAATGCCTTTTTCAAGCATTTTACTTTTTGCCCTAGTATGGAGCTTAAGTTAATGGTGGTTGAACAAGTGGCACCAGATGCTAGAGGTGGTGGTTGGGAGACTACTTTGGAGTATAGAGAACTTTTATGGCAGTTGAGGCTTGATGCTGGTAAACCACCTGGCCTTAATGATAACATAAACATCAGTAGTGTCCTTAAGTTGAGAATGGCTCGATTATAATACCATTCCTTGGTTGACTTACATTAGACTGTAAACTGATGTACTAAAATGTCACACAGGTAATTTTTGGTAATTATGAGTTTTTACAATGCAGTTATTATTATTGTATTTATATAATGCTTTTGGTGAACACTATTATATATATATTATTTTTTATTTACTTTTTTATATAAGACATCATACTTTCAATAATTCAGCATGTGAAAAGATTTTAATGCTGTAACATTTTAACAGTTTTATTTTTTGACTTGATCATTCAGATTTTTAATGAATAGGATCATCTTGTTATTGTAATTGCCACGTGTGCACACAAATGTATTTACTTATTTAATACACATATTTTTAAACAACATCTTTTAATAACATATTTCTTCACATTTCTAATCTTTTTGGGCATATTATGCCGTTCAATAATTTTTGAATAATAAGGTCCATGATTGTTCATTTAATTGAGTTAATTATTTCAATTTACTCAAGCACATGGGTATATGCTTCCTATATATCCAAGCTAATTGTATTACACTGTTAACTTGAAAAAGCTCGGTATCAACTGAGCGAAAGCGCTTGTTTTACGTTGGTTGTGTTTTTCCAAAATAAAGGATTTACTTCTTCTACTAGTTTTGACTTCCTGGCTGTGGATTTGCAGTTCTTGAAAGATAGCATCTTCAAACATGAAAGCGTTATTTTCCAAAACAATCTCTAAAAACAAGCACAATAAATCCATCAATTCTGATGGAAAATCACTGTGCTGCTGTAAAAAATCTTTGGTCTTCTGTATCCCTATTGTGTTAGGAATCACCATCAAAAGTGATTCCACACCCAGAGTCACTAGATAACAGTCAGTAATTGGTCCAGTCTGCATTATAAAAACATAAAAATCATTCAAGAACTGCTTAGTGTCTCTTAAAATAAAATTCACCTCATTCAAAACTTTTCTAAACTGTCTCTCAACAAATATAGAAAAAGGTTCCGTGATCCACACCCTGCCAGATACAATAAGCCTGAGAGGTGGATTAGAAAAGTTCTTGTGAATCTTAGGAAGTCCTTAAAATGTGGTTATAACAGGGTGTTCCACTGTTAGATAATCAAACAGAGTAGATGTTATCAAATGGCTGGCTAGGCAATCATGAAGCATACTATCAATGTTCCTTTTTAGCATCTTGACATATTCAGCATCAATGGACAGTCACGTCAGCAAGTAGGGACATAATTCCATTCCTATAAAAGTCATAATCAAGAATCACAACAGCTCCTCCCTTGTCTGCTGATTTAATAACTATGTCCACATCCTCACATAATTGCTTCAAAGCTTCACTTTCAGCCCTCGTCAAATTATAGAAATTGTTATTAACCTTGCATGCCCCAACAGCTGCATTATCATAATAAAGCAATCTAAATAGATCCGACTCGCATTTCTTGCAGAAGACTTTTAAAGCAGGACTTAACATGGGTTGAAAAGTACTCGGCTTAGGAAGAGTAGTAAATAAATTATCAGCCAGAAAAAAATGGTTCTAAGCATAGCATTCCTAGTGAAAGACCTAATGTCAAGCACAGTGTCACTGAATCTTGCTTTCTGTGCTGGGATAAAAGACAAACCACGCTCAAGCACAGAGACCTGAAAGGAAGTAAGGTACTTATTGGATAAGTTCTTAATTAAGGACTATTTATCTGCTGTAGATAACGCCTCATCATGGATGAAGGGGGAGGGTCAGGTTGCTGTCTCCTCCGTTTCCTCCTTTGCTGAGTGATCTCCCCCATCTTCCATTACTATTCATTTTATCAGTAAAGGGAGAGATATTTTTAAAAAAATCTGCAGTGTTGAACCAGATGGATTATTGATTTGTGGGGTAAAGTTGGTTCTTCTCTACACAACAAGAGGCTCATTCACAGCACCTTCGGATGTAGATCCATGAGGGTTAAACACTGGAGCCAGAACCGGAGCTTCTGGGGGCATGGTGAAAGCATCACTCTGATTAACATTGGATGCATTGCTCCATCCAATCTCAGATGTTTCAGGACCAGAGATCAATCACTCATTGGTTGCTTGATTCGTTTGTGGCCATGCAAAGACATGGCCCTTTTAAAGTCTATAATATCACGGTTCAGCTTCTTCATCATTTGTATGCATAAATGTACATCGTATGCAGCAACAGTATCGATTATTTCATCTAGAGCATTCATAGTGATATCACCTGGATAGTTAGCAAGTAGCTTACTTTTCCTATTTTTAACATCAGCTGCAAGCTCTGTTTCATAGGGCTTAAAAAAGTCAATAAGTAAGCAAATGTAAGCAAAGCCCAAATCTAGATTTAACTGTTGCCACTTACTCAAAAGCTCAACGTATGTATCTCTGTAAGTAGGCATTTTCAAAGTTCTCAGTCCCCTCGGAATGACACAAAAGTGCAGGCAAATTTGCATATGCTTTAATTTATATATGTCATTTTCCAGCTCCTTCAAAATGTTGTGCATGACGTTTCTACACTAGATTCATTATTGGAGAAATGTACTTTCTATTCACATTGTTATAAAACTTGGGCAAGGTTGGACTTCTTGATCTCACAAATATTTTTGAGATCTAACATTGAATTCTATATCGAACCATGATTTCTTTCAAACCATTTTAGAATGACACTTACTGTTAACTGGTCCAGTACATCAAATACCATTAAGAAAGGTTATAACTGGACCGTTAATCCTTCACTACTCCAGAAAGAAGATATTGTTAAGGCATTAATGAGGTACTTGATGAGCTTAAGAACATCCCTCCTAGTTATCATACCCCTTTTGATGTACAATGGACTGCTGCTAAAGCCCAGATTAGGGGCATACTTATTAATAAAGCAACTTATAATAAAAAAATCTATAGATCAAAGGATGTAACATTGAAAAAAAATCAACGATCATGAAGAGGAACTTCACAGAAATTATATATTTACTACTGAAAAAAAAATGATCTTTAGAAAGAACTTTATCTACTTTATATCAAGCAAGTATTCAATAAAAGGAAAATGGTAGCTAGATACTCTGAATGGACACAAATTCATCATAAATACTAGCAAGAATGATAAATATTAGCAAAGCCTCTCCATTAATAACTGAAATCATATATCAAAATAAGACTTACAACTCAAATACTGAGATTGTTCAGGTTTTTGAACAAATCTATTGTTAAACATATGGAGAGCAAAACATATCATTTACTTCTCAAGGAAAAGATCAATTTCTAAATCGGGTAGTTTTTTTATAAACTCAACCAAAGTCAACTAGACCTTCTTATAGATCCTTTCACCTTACAGGAAATACTATACATAATAAACAATCTTAAGGTGGGCAAAGCCTCTGGACCGAATTGCTATACAACAGCTTTTTGTAAAACTTTTAGCCAAAAAATTTCAAAAATCCTATTGTGTCTATGCAATTATATTAAAGAAAATGGTATAACAGACCTATATTTAAATAATTCTAAAACAATCTTTATTCCAAAGGAAAATACTGACACTAAATACCCATCAAACTATAGACCGATTTCCCTTATAAACTTAGATATTAAAATATTTGCCTCATTATTGGCAGATTGACACCATTACTACCAAGTATAATTTCACCTAACCAATGAGGTTTTCTTCAGAGTAGACATACCTGTGACCATATGATAACTTTGGACACTCTGATTTCTCTTGTTGTGCCTTTTGGCTTTTCCCTGTTAGGGGTTGCCACAGCGGAACTCCGGTCTGCTAATGATTGGCAGTAGATTTTTATGTGCTGAGTTGCCGGCCCTGACGCACAACCTTCAACAAAGGTACACCCATTCATGCATGTCTCCACACAGAAGACGTTCTAGCTGAGAATCGAACAGGACAACTTCTTACTGTGAGGCGACAACGCTATCGCAGCACCACCACTGCAGTTGGCCACCCTGATTTCTCTATCTAGTCAAAATAACAACTTGATATTCACACTTGCTCTCAATGCTTCCAAAGCTTTTGATAGCATCAACCTAATAATGCTGCATTTTGGTCTATCGCAAACTTTTATTAACTCAATTAAAATTTTTTATGCAAACACACACATATTTACATATTAATAAAACTACTTCTCCTCCAATAAAAAAATAATGAAACAAAACAAAATTGCCCATTGTCCCCATATTTATTTAATATTTATATAGAACCACTCTTCCTTCTTATAGTTCAAAGAACTTTTTACTATCTCCCTATAACAAATAATATAAAACTTACACTAATGGCCTTTGCTGATGACTTAAACCTTTCCTTTACTTTACCTAATACTGATCTATCAAAAATTCTGCATTCTGCTGAAACATTTTTCAAAATTTTCTAATTACAAACTTGACATGAACAAATCTTCTATTTTTCTTTAAACCTAAACTATAACTTAATTAATTATTTTCCAGAGTTGGAAATTAAGTTAAATGACACTTTGAAAATATTTGGGGATGTTTGTTTGTCATGACCCAAAAAAATATTTACCAGATTAACTTAACAAAACTTTCGACTACAATTGAGCAGGATATCCTCAGATGGAACAAATGAAAATTCTCTTAATTGTCAAAGGTGGCTATCATTAAAATTAATATACTATCTAGATTACTATTTCAATTTAATGAAACTAATATAATAACACCTAAAATAATTATCAAAACCTAAATGCAAATCTTTCTAAATTTCTTTGGGAACCCAAAATTATTTATCTTAGCTATCAAACAATGATTTATCCCAAAAAGATTGGTGGCTTAGGTCTCCCAGATTTTAAACTCTATTAAGACATAATAAATGCTAGTAGAATTAGAGCAATCTCTGATTATTGTCCAATTAAAACAAAATGGAGCCCTATTTGGGTAAAAATATGGTATAATCTAGTCATTGGTTCCATAATTAACATGACACCAAAAATACAGGAGAAATGTGCCCAGACACCCAAGAATATAACCAAAATCAAAGGAAAGCAATTAGGGCACTTAACCCTAAAGTCTTACCCTTCTTCAGTAAAGAAAATAAGGGTACAGTCAAAGTAAATAACTGCCTAAAATATGATAACTATCTTGCAAAATATAATTGAATCACTAAATCTAACAAGTCCTTTTAACATTTTGAAAAAAGTATACGTCTGGAACAGTCAACAAAGAAATCAAATGTGGCACAAAAGTTCTGTTCACAGCTCTCGCATTGAAGTATGCACTGGCACGAAAAAGTTCCAATACTTCAATTTATTGATAAAAATAAAAAATATATATTTAAAACCATATATCCTTTTCTAACACAAAGGTTAAGCGCTTTCATCTACCCACACGTAGACTTCATCAGAACATTTAATTTTTACTACAGCGGACTTAAATAATGTCATCATCCAATCCGCTGCATAAATTCATTAAAATTCAAATAATTCAATTACATGTTTAAAGTGCTCAGTGCATTTAAAACTTGGCGATCGCCCTTTCAGTATTACTTCAATCCATTCTTGTTTTACCTATAATATTTTATATTGTATTACTCAACCCCCTACCTTCCATGACTCTACCTTATATTGTGTACACCTTATACCTACTATATTACAAACATATATTTTTCCACCCAAAACAATATATATAAAACCCATCTGTATGAAAATTACAAATAAAATTGTTATAATATAAAACGTGAAAAAATTGAGACTACAACCCTGACAGCATATTGTGTGATAATCCCAAGTACTCTAAGGACACTAAATAACAACACATATGGGAATAATTAAGTGTAAAACTATGAACCCATTTAACAACTATTTTCTAATATGGGTTTAATGGAAATATTTTCATTTATTCCTGGGTGAACAGAAGCATTTAACTTTATCTGCCATCTGGCTTCCCTTTCACCCAGTTTTTTCTTTATATTTCTCCCTCTTGGGTTCTTTTTAATATACTCTAAAATACCAAAATTAAAGGAGTCACAACTGTCACTGACATTCAGATGCCTCCATAAAGCATTTTTTACATCTTGTTTTCTCATACAATAACTATGATCATATATTCTATTCCTGAGGCATCTGTCTGTCTTGCCCACATAGAAACAAAGGCATTTTGTGCATTTAGCCAAATATACTATATGGGATGTCCTACAATTACCTTTTTGAAATATTACCTCCATCCTGTTTTTATCTTCCAACAATAGGTTTGGTACCCTAATAATCAGACTACACTGGTTACATTGACCACATTTTGTAGTACCTGCCCCATTGCTCTTGTAACCTTTTCTCATTATTTTCCTCTCTAATTCATGCTTTAAATTGCTTCCATTTTTAGAAAAAAACATGGGTTGCTCCCCCACCATTTTATACACATTGTGATCAGTTTTCAAAATATTCCAATTGGTCTCTATTATTTTCCTTATATCTTGTGCGTAAGGTGCATATTGAAGTATACAAGCCCTCGTATAATTGTTTGTGTCCTGACTCTCCTTATTCATATTGTCACCTAACATTTTGATCGAACCTGTACCTAGGATGGGTTTGTATTTTTTCCCCCATTCTTTCTTCGCCTATTCCTTAATATCCACAATTATGTGTATGGGGTACCCTCTATTCTTAAACATATTACCTATAAAATCTAATTCTGTAACCAAGTCTAAATAGTCAGAGGTCATTCTAGCAGCTCTTATACATTGGCCTTTTATAATACTCCGTTTTTGACTGTAGGGGTGACAGCTGGAATATTGTAAATAGGAGTTACTGAACGTATATTTTCTACATATTTTAGATTTAAATTTACCATTTTCCACACTTATAAGTGTATCCAAATATGATATTGAATTCTTGCCCATATTAAATGTAAACTTTAAATAATCACTTGAGGTATTTAGATATTCCTTAAAATCTTGTAACTTTCTCTCACTACCCTTCCATATAATGAATATATCATCCAAAAATCTTAAATAGCAAGTGATGTTCTCTCTCCAAACTGTTTGCAATATATATTCTGTTTCCCAGTCAAGTAACAACATATTGGCAAAGATGGGGGCACATGCCACTCCCATTGCAACCCCTTTACATTGCCTATAATACTCTCCTTCGAACAGTATATAATTGTGAGTTAACACCAGTTCCATAAATTCCAAGATCAAGGATGTTTTATCCCAAGCTAACCTACCATACTTCCCAATACTATTGTTGAACCTTCTCATCCCTTCCTCTTGGGGTATACTTGAAAAAAGATCAACTACATCAATGGTTACTAAAAACATATCCGGATTAAGTAATCCAAACACAAGTCTTCCTAAAAAATCCCATGAATCAATTACAATGTGAGTTATTTTGTTATATATAGGCTTCAACCAAGTATCAATTACTGTTCCAAAAGGAAAAGTTTTAGATTTATTTCAAGACATTATAGGATGAAAAGGTGGATCTATTATATTTTTGTGCACCTTTGGTATACCTACAATAGTACTGATAATGGGATACTCTACCTTCAAGTAGTTGTACATGTCAATGTCTATCTTATCATCTAATAATAATTCTTCCAAAAATAAATCAATTTTATGATATCCTATATTTACTTCATTGATGGAGGATATATCGTAATTTCCCAAATTCAATAATATACTGTTAATTTTGTTAACATATTCAGCAGTATCGTAAATAACCACCCCTCCCCCTTTGTCAGGTTTCATAACCTGTAAACCATTGTTTATTTGTATTTCTTTTAATAGTTGAAATTCATTGTAATCTAAATTATAATTCATTTTTAATGGTTTGCATTTATTCCCATACTCATATATTTCGTCAATAACTACCTTTTCAAAAATAGCCAAGGTATTGTTCATAGGAGGGGTGAAAGTGCTTTTCTTCTTAAACTTGTTTTGCTGTATTTTTCCTTTTCCATTAAAATGTATAGCTAAATTCAACTTCCTTAAATATTTTTTAAAATCTACTATATAGTCAACTAAATTAATGGAACTGTTAGGTACATATTCCATTCCCTTTGAAAATAAATGGAAATGCTCTTTTTTGAGTTCCATTTGTGTGTAATTAAAATAGTGAATTCTCCTGAACTAAAATGTATTTCACTATGTCTTATAATATTCAATTTCTCCTCCAGTTGTTTCCGCCCCTGTAATCCTGTTGTTTTTCCCATTTGTTTTTTCTCCAATTTCCATGTGCTCTGTTCTGCTGCTTGTTTGTAGCCTGCCAATTCTTGCCTTTCTCTAAAAAGTCAGAATCGTAATATTTCCTTCCCTGTTCATCTATATTGTAATGTTTGCCATTATTCTGTTCATAATTTCCATCCAACTGAACATCCTGATTAGGACCTCCTATATTAGGTTCCTATCTGTACGCCTCACCCTTCTCATACTGTTGCAAGTCCCTTTTCATCTTTCTACATTTGCTATAATATTGTTTCTTTAAATTATTCTCCACCCATGTATATTGTGTATTAAAAACAATTCATATTCATCAAACAACAAATCATGTGTAATAGTATTGTCTAATTGTTCTAACTCGAACATTAAACAACATATTTTTTTTGTCTGTACAGGATATAATAAACTTCATAAATGTAAATCCAAAATTGTCAAACATTTTAGTACATTCATTAATATTAGCCTCATCCATATCAATTCCGATGGGGTACTTGAAAAACCTTAACCCCATAGGTACAATTCCCATATCTAAACACTTTTTCATATATTTATTCTCTAATTGTATTCTTTTAAGTACTTTAAGTTTTTTTCCAAACTCTTGTATATAGTCCTTCAAAGTTCTATTATCATTCTGATTGTTGTCTTTGTTATTACTCAAATCATTGTCTTTCATTTCACCATTAAAATCCATATTTGCAGCTAAAAAACTATTCAAGTCATAATGCCTGTTACGCCCGTAATTTTTGTTCATAATGGGGGCTTGTACAGTACCTGTGTAAGTAGGATGTTATTTAGTGTCCTTAGCATACTTGGGATTATCACACAATATGCTGTCAGGGTTGTAGTCTCAATTTTTTCACGTTTTATATTATAACAATTTTATTTGTAATTTTCATACAGATGGGTTTTATATATATTGTTTTGGGTGGAAAAATATATGTTTGTAATATAGTAGGTATAAGGTGTGCACAATACAAGGTAGAGTCATGGAAGGTGTGGGGTTGAGTAATACAATATAAAATATTATAGGTAAAACAAGAATGGACTGAAGTAATACTGAAAGGGTGATCGTCAAGTTTTAAACGCACTGAACACTTTAAACATGTAATTGAATTATTTGAATTTTAATGAATTTATGCAGCGGATTGGATGGTGACATTATTTAAGTCCGCTGTAGTAAAAATTAAATGTTCTGATGAAGTTTACGTGTGGGTAGATGAAAGCGCTTAACCTTTGTGTTAGAAAAGGATATATGGTTTTAAATATATATTTTTATCAATAAATTGAAGTATTGGAACTTTTTCGTGCCAGTGCATACTTCAATGCGAGAGCTGTGAATGGAACTTTTGTGCCACATTTGGTTTCCTTTTAACATTTTCCAATCACTCCACCTCAGTCCAAATATTAAATTAAATAATTCTATGTTAAACCTGAACAATTGCCCCTTAATCAAACAAATGAAGATATTAGATATTTATTATTATAAAAACCTTTCTATTAATGATCTCAGAATTGCATTAAACCTTCCTAAAATCTATCTAGTTATATTAAGACAGATTAAAGAAATGACATCAACCCTATTAGAAGACCCAAGATAGATGATAACAATATAAATCTCTGTAATGAGTTATGGAATATGTTTACACTTAAAAAGATCATGCTAACAAATACATATAAATTAATCACAGCCGTTAAATCAAGATAGTATCCTATACTTACACTATTGGTCAGAAATGCAACCTTAAATTCAGAATAACCAGAACTCTCAGTCAATTTAATTCAGCTTTTTTAAAAATTAATCCCTTTTTAAAAAACTCATGTATACCCAATTGATTATAGTTAATAATGCTTATCTAACTCCTGTCAAACTCAGTAATACTATTTCACATCTTCTCCTAACTGGTTATATTGTGAAGACCAAACAGTCAATATTTTGCATGTATTTTGGAGCTGTAAATGTTCATATAAATTATGGTGCTCACTAAGGGCCAGACTACAAAAGATGGAGTATGAACAGACTGCTGTGTCTTGGGAGTTTGCTAGGTGACCTAGACAACTGCCTGAAGCCCTTGTTGGCTGTGGGGACCCCAATTTTGCTTGGGGCTCAGTAAAAAAAAAAATCTCTTCCATAACTATTGTAAGCTGAAAGATGTTCATAAACACCCAAGGGCATTAGGACCTTGTGGGGGACCTTTCTACAACACAGAAGGACTTTAGGACCTCAAAGGAGACTTTCTGCAAGAACAGCATGCCCCAGAAACCTCTGCATTAAGATGCTGTCCTAAAAAAAAAACTGTAGAAGATTTGAAACAGCAGCCAGAGATTTCATATGGTGTATGCGGGACTGGAATAGAAGCCAAGCAGCAGGCAGACAGTGATTTAGATAAGAACAGAAGCTGAGAGCAGATATGATGTCTGCAGGAGCAGCCAGGGGACTGAGGTGGAACAGAAATAGTGAGTGTGATTCCAGAACCATGTGTATGTGTACCAGTTAGGGATGATGGGTTGGTCAGGCTCAAACCCTGTACATTTGTTACAGGAGACAAGAGCCTAAATCCTCTATACCAACTACCAAACTACTCAAGGAATTGCATTTCAAGGAATTGTGAGTTTCAAGGGAAGTTAAGTTTACTATTGCTCTTTGTAAATTCTGGCTTCAATGTGCAACTGTTTTGTTTAGCAAACCAGTGTTTTTGCTACAGAATTTGAAAGCAGTGTTGGTAGCACAACAGGTAGCTTACTTGCCTTAGGTGCAGAAAGCTGTGGGTTTTACTCCCACACTGTGTAGATGAATTACTGATACTGTGGTGCACTTTAAGGGGGATACAGGTGCTGTACTCCTGAGTGTGTGGGTCTATATATAAATCAGCGTTCGCTTTTTTAAGCGTTTGCTGATTTAATATAGACCCGAGTGTGTCCTCCTTTCGATGAGATGCCTAGTAACTATGAACCTGTTGTCAGTTTGCCAGCCATTCCCTATTGCAATATTATCAACTTACTAGTTTTTTTTTTTAATGTAATGTAGGCAATTTATTCTTCAAGATCGCCTGGCACTGAATTTATAGATGCAACAATGAAATGTAAAGTTGTTTGCCTGCAGCAACCTCTTTATTAGTTATAGATCTCCTTAATGTGGAACTATTCAGATAACCTTTACTTCTCCAAAGGTAGTGCATACTGATTGATATTGGTGAATAATGATAGAAGTCTGAGTCACCTTTTATGGTTGAAAGTTTCTGTAATGGATAGTTTTGTCATTATTGATTCATACAGTTTGTTTAATTTCTTACTGCAAAATTGTCAAAACTACAAATTTAAAACACACTCTAATGAGTGGTGCTGTATTATGTAAGAGATATAATTTAATACAATCAGGAAGGTGAGTTAAGGAACACATGCATGTATGCACGGCCCTATAAATGTCTGCAAGAAGTGTATGGTTTTCTTTGAATGTGGGTTCCATGGTGTTTCAATGAATGTGAGTTTCTAGGGCAGATAGGTTTACTATTCATGCTGAGTCTGTTTTATTTGTGAGACTGTATTATTTATACAGCAAATGGCTAACAGTGTTTGTGCTATAAAACTTGAAGTAAAAGTTTTAAATTAAATCCAAATATCTGTGATCATTGTTGAAGTAAAGAAAATAGCATGTACACTGACAGGTTTGAACAGTGTTTATGGTAAATGGTGAAAAATAGCCAAGTAATGGGGCAATGAATGGCCAGGGGGTGGCCTGATCCATTACCCTGCAATGGGCCCCATTTGACCATGATTTGGCTCTGGGTAGTGGGAACTCTTTTTCCCTATCCATTGCTACACCATTTATTTATTTATTTGACATTTGATAACTGGGTTGGTCCAGCTGAGCCAGAAGCCAATTTTCAGTGGGGACCCAAGGAGAAAAGCTCCAGTGTTATACAGACCAAACTAGTAATATATACACAAAACTATATAAAAAATACAGAAAAACTTGTAGTAATTTGTACATTTGCAAGATGATTTTTTTTTTTAAAAGAATGGTTGTATTAGACAGGAAAACAGTGAATTTAAAGATGAAAAATAGTGTTAATATATGACATATTTTAAGAGAGGATATTAAGGTAGAGATTAATTATATTAAGGAGAAGATATTAAAGAACAGCTTAATATATACATATTTACATGGTTTGTAATAGCCTGGCTCGTGGAGTTGAGAGAAAAATAAACAGTGTGTTTAGAGTAGAGAAATTTGAGGAGTTTAATATTTGTATAGAGAATACTAGAAAAAAAGGGTTGTAGAGGATTAGACAGGATCATGACAGGGGTAGGACCGTATGTTAAGTAGAAGTTGTTTCAGCTCCTTTTTGAAGTGCTTGGGATAGGAGATGGTTCTTATGAAAGAGGGGAGTTTGTTCCAGGCCTGGGCTACAGTATAGTTGTTTTCCAATGTTTTTGCTAGGAGGTATGGAGAGGGCAATTGGGGGTGTAGTAGGAAACAAGGGAGGGGAGAGAGGGACAGGATGTAGGTTTGTATAGAATGGAACATGTGATCTGAAATTGTGACAGTTGGAGTTGCTGGGAGAATTCTAGCATTGAAGTGTACTGAGAGCAAGGCAGTGGTGAGAGTTATGGGGTGAGTTAGTAGCAAATCTAGCTATTTTATGGTATGTTTGTTCTAGCTTAGATAAAAGTGAAGCTTTGATGTTAGTAAAGACTGAGGCTGCATAGAGAAGTGAGCGAAGGAGGAGTGCCTAAGCTAGGGAGAGTTTAGTGTCTGAAGAAAGAAGTTTCTTATTTCTGTATAGTAGACCTAGTTTTTGGTGTTTTTTTAATACTTTGGTGGGTATGCAGTTTAAATTTTAGTTCATCATCAATAATGTTACCTAAAAGCTTAGTGTGGCATTCTGCTTTAATGGAGGTCTTGTCAAGGGATGTGATGACAAAGGGTGATTTATGGTGAGATAGAGGTCGAGGAAGGAAAAGTAATTTTTTTTTTATTTAATATGAGCTGTTTATCAGAGAGCCACTTTTCAATGGACAGGGAAGACTCTTTATGTCTGGAGATGAGATATTGTTGGAAATGGAGATGAGCATAAGAATTGTCCACATTTGAATTAGGAAAAACTGATTGCAAGAATTATGGAGGTCATTGGTAAAGAGCCCCAGAGGATGTCAGATTTGATGTGTAGGAAGGAGAAGGATGTGAGCCATCTGACTGACTGTTGCTTATTGGAAAGGTAACTAGTGAACCAACCAAGTGAGGGCCCAGAGAGATTGAGATCAGATAGTTTAGACAGAAGTAAAGAGTGAAACAGTATCAAAGAGGTAGTGGAAAAAACAGTATACAAGTTGGTTATTTTCTCTGGCCATGGGAACAGTGTGAGTAAAAAATAACAGTGCAGAGACAGTACTGTAGTTTGGTCTGAAGCCATGTTGTGTGGGAGTTAGCAGGTTTTCTTGAAGAAAGAAATTCAGTAGCTGAGTATGGATGCATTTTTCAAGATTTTTTTTATAGAGGGGAAAGTATGGCTATGGGTCTATAATTAGATGGGTCAGTAGAATTCCTGCCTTTATGCAGTGGGACAGTGTAGAAGGATTTCCAGATGTCTGGGACTGTGGCTTCTTGAATGGATCTATTGATTAGTAGAGATATAGGGTAAGCTGTGGATTCAGTGGCTAATTTGAGGAAGATGGGAGGTAGGTTGTCTGAAGATGAAAAGCAGGGTTTACGTTTGAGCAGGAATGATTTGATGTAAGCAATGGAGACTGGTTTAAGGGAGAAAGGGTTTCTATTGTACGGGTTAGAAGAGGTGGGGGGGACAGAGTTTTGGTTAGTATGAGTAAGTGTTTGGATAGTATCTATGAAGTAATTGTTAAAAAGGGTGGCAGTTTCTAGTGGGGTATTTTTTAGGAAAAGGGTGGGAATGGAAGGGTTTCCAGGGTGAAGAATTTTGTTCATAGTAGACCAGAAGTTTTCTGGGTTGGAATTTCTGTCAAACTGGGGTGAATTGTAAATGTTTTTTCTTATCTTTGGTAATTTGTCTTTTGGAAAGATTCCTGAGTCCTTTGTAGTTTTAGAGCAGAAATGGTGATTTGGTTTTAACCAGAGTTTTCCAAACACTATCTCTTTTATGCATAAGGGATCAAGTTTCTTTAGAGAGCCAGGGGGCATAATTAGCTTTAATTCTAATTGTTCTAGTGGGGCAAGGGTGTTGAGAATGTTGCGGAATATTTGATTCAATTTTTGCACAGCTTCATTGAGAGGGAATTGCTGGAGGAAGGACCAGTTGATGTTTGATAATGTGGAGTTAAATATGTTGGCATTAAAGTTTGAACATTTATGACAGTCTCTGTATGAGTGTGTTTTAGGTGATTGGACAGAGTATCTTTGGATGTGGGTAGGAAGATGATCACTTAAAGTGTCAGGTAAGGTGGAGAGGTTAAGGGTGTTTGTGAGAATCCAATCTATGACTGGATTGGTAGAAGAGGTTTTGTGCATGTGTGTGGGGGATGTGACAAGCTGGTGGAACCCATGTAAGTTAAAACTGAGTGGTGGGGATTCAGATATTAATTTGGACCAGTCAATATTAACATCTCTAAGGGTGACAGTTTCATAGGATATATTATGGGAGACTCAAGATAGAATATGCTCAAGGGTGGGAATATTATTACCTGGAGGATGTATGTGGAGGCTATGGCAAATTTTATGTGTGAGTTTAGGTGGCAGTTAAGAATAAGTAGTTCACCAGGGTGGAAATTGGGTATAGGAATAGTTAGAGGTACAAAGTTGAGTTGATCATAATAGAGAATGACAACACCTCCACCTTTTTTTGGGTTCTGTTGGAGTGGTAGATGTTATAACCAGGTGGTAATATTACATTGTTAGTGATATGAGGTTTTAGCCATGTTTTGGATAGGGTTAGAATGTGTGGGAATGTATGGGCTATCCAAGCATAGAGTTCAGTCATTGTGTTGATGAGGCTTTGGATGTTCATAGAGTAGATAGTTAGGATTTTAGGGTAAGACGTGGAAGGGCTGGGAGGGTAGGGAGGGGGGTTGGAGAAAGGAGGGGGAAATGAAGAATGGGGTTGTGAGTTTGGTGTTGGGAGATGGGGTAGGGGGCCAGAGTTGGGGTGTATGTCTCCAGAAAGAAGTAAAGTAATTATGGGTGTAATAAGTAGTGTATGGAGAGGGTAAAAAGTGTAGTGGTTTATTTTTGGTTTGCAGGAGAGAGGTGTACTGAAGTATTTTATATTTGTGAAGGCAAATGTTGGAAACATTATACAGAAATGGGGTGATTGTATATGAGTGATTGGTGTTATTATTATTAAGAGTCATTGTAGTGGCAGGAGATACTTTTGGGAGAGAGAGTGTAGTGTGGTATGAGTTTGAGACTGTGAGAAGGATAAGGAGTGGGGTGTTTATGTAGAAGTGGTGCATTGTAAGATGTGAAGAGTTTAGAAATAGGAATAGAGGGAGATAAAGGCATGAGAAAGTAGTGCCTAAGGGGGGAGTGGTTATTGAGAGGAAGTGGATGCTGACTGGACTTGAGGAAGGGTGTGGTGGCTTGAGTATAAATGTATGGAAAGTGGGGGTGTGTGGGAATGGGGGTTGGGTAGGGGAGAGGTGTGAGGGGGAATGGAGCTAGTTGAACCACAGGGCCAACCAAGCAGCATCAAGGGAATAAAACCAATCAGTTTGCTGCAATAGGATACCCTGTGTCAATACGCGTAAACTGTTAGTTTAAAGTTTCTGTAAGCTACTTTATTACTTTTGATTTTTGATGATCAACTTTCTATGGCTGGAGACTATAAGGGAGGTTAGCTAGAAGTTATCAATTGTAAATCACCAGGTCTAAATAGGAGGCTTGAGGAAGAAATATAAAAGTAAAAAGTTACACGTGGTGGGGGGAGTCTGAGGAGCATGCATACCACTAGCTGTAAATACTATGCATGTTAACAGAGCCAGTTGTGAAGCAAAACATAAGTTTAGACATACACTACAGGCTGATAAAAATTGTTTGGTTCTTCCTATAGTTAAAGTGGAGTTGCACAATGAAGGTGCCCAGGCAGTGAGAGGAACTCTTTCCAGTAGTGAAAATAGGGGGATGGCATGCACATTACGTTCATAATGCTGGGAATTGGTGTGTATTTAAATCTGTTTGTTAATCTATTTATTAACCAGTTAAATGCACTGAACAAAGTGTCATTATTCAGGTGTGACACTGGAGCACTGCTTGGTTAAGAGACATGCTCAAAGTCTCACAGTAGGCAAATATAAGAGGAAGGAATTAAATTATGTACTATTAACTACATGAAGCAGTTCATTAATAGATCAGAAACCTAATTATTTGTGCTAACCAAAGCTAGGTCTAGTTTTACAATGCAGGGTTTGACATAATAGCAGGAAATATAAAGTCAGGTAGATGTTTCATAGAAGGACCTAGATCAGTGATTTATTACATTGGCAGGGGAGATCCATGATGCCCCCCAGTGACAAGTAGTGAAAAGTTACAAATAAAGTGAACTAAAGTACATTAAGGTAAATGGAAGTATTATAGTACAGTGGCTGTAGACCCTCGATTTTTCAGGGGAACCATCTACCTGATGAAGTTTCACCTCATTTCTATGTATTCTAAAATGAGAAAAAAAGATCTTTCTTATAAATGAAGAATGGTCAGAGTTTAGGTGAATTCTATGCCACATACTGACCTACAATTTTGCGGGTGTATATTACATTATCAAACTTTTAAAAGTTCGAACGTCATTTGGTCGACACCATACAATTGAACTTTTAAAAGTTTGAACGCTTCAACGGAGATCTCCATACAGTGCGGAATGGGAAGATTTCCTTTTCCTGCACTGTAGTGCGATCTCGGAGTTTGTATATTTAAAGAGTTGGGGGTGTGGAGGATGGGGTGGTGCTGGGGGGCTTGCCCCCCTGCTTAAAATGGTCAGGTAGGTTTTTCTGTTGTTTATTTTTTTTTTAGCTTTTCGAACTTTTAAAAGTTTGATCATATTGCTTCAACCGTATGACGTTCGAACTTTTAAAAATTCGATAACATAATATACACCCCGATTTTGTCACCATTATCAGTATTATGCTAAGTATATCACTAGGATCTCAGCTGGACTCTGAAAGGCTGAAGGTGTTGAAACAGAGACATTTCCTTCTACAGATGTACAATTCTTCATTTTTTTACTGCCCTGAGGCATGTTAGAGTCTGAGCTGTTAAGTGAGACTGTATCTGCGAATGCTTAAATCACCACATAAAGCAGTAGCTTGTGAGTATCATTTTAATAGATGAAGCCAGATAATGTGCAAACTATTAACTCCTGAATATCAGAGCATAAGAGGAAATATTGACCAGTAAAAAGGTGAAGTCATAAACCATTCCTGTTTTTCACAGACAAAAAAAAAACAAAAACAAAAATGTTTACACTAGGAAAATACATAAAGAAAACTGTGAGGAAGAAATTGCCTGAGATGGGGAGTGCTGTAGGCCAGATTTGTGTGGTGTAATTTATCTGCAGAACAAAGCAAACTGTCTATATTGTTAATAAAGCAACATATTCACTGTTTAAATGTAAAGCATAAATAATAGTTCTATTTTAGTCTCTCCCTGTCCTTTTTCTGAGAAAACAGTTAAATATAGTAGCCATTCTTTTGAAGTGAGCAAATGTGAGGAATATATTTATCCTAGAAGCCTGGGTAATAGTGATACCTTTGTTAGAGTACAGACTAGTATAGGCGCAAGATCATGTGGGCATAAGGTGTAACTGTGTGTCATCATGAATAAGGGGTAGAAACAAATCATCCAAAATGTAGCAGCAGCTGCACATAGGGATATGAGCATAATGTCATTGCCTGTTTGGGGTGACTCAACTAGCTGAGAAAAGGATCTGATCAACACAGGATGAGGAAATAAAGAGCTGTAGTGGGGGAATAAGTAATGTACACTGTAACAGTCTCAGAAGTGCTGCCTACTAATACACTCTGTAAAATTCTCAGAAGTGCTGAACAAACAGACACATTTCTGCCACTGAATAAAATGCAAAAACACAGCAAGTCCTGTGGGATGTGCAAGCTTACACATATTTATTGTAAAAAACCCACCTGTATAAAACTGTGAGAGCAGTATTTTAATTTGTAACTCTGAAGAAGTCCCATGAAAAAGTAAAAGAGACAAAAGAGCTTAGTTTCAGTGTTTTTTTTCAATAATTCATGGAAGAGTCCGCATCTAACTTGACTTGCTGCATTTTTGTTGTTGCATTTATTCTTAGAAGAGCTGCCTAGGTAAAGCACACAGTAAAATTTGTAGAATTGCTGCCTAGGTAATACACACTGTAACATTCTTAGAAGCAGTGCCTAGATAATATACACTGTTATATTCTTAGAAGCGCTGCCTAGGTAATACACACTGTAACAGTCTTAGAAGCACTGCCTAGGTAATACCCACTGTAGCATTCTTAGAAGCACTGCCTAGGTAATACACACTGTTACATTCTTAGAAGCAGTGCCTAGGTAATATAAACTGTTAGATTCTTAGAAGTGCTGCCTAGGTAATACACACTGTAACATTCTTAGAAGCACTGCCTAGGCAATATCCACTGTAGCATTCTTAGAAGCACTGTCCAGGTAATACACACTGTTACTTTCTTAGAAGTGCTGCCTTAGTACTACACACTGTAATGTTTTTAGAAGTGTTGACTAGGTAATACACACTGTAACAGTCACAGAAATGCTGCCTAGGGAATACTCATTGTAACATTTTTAAAAGCGTTGCCTAGGTAATATGCACTAACATTCTTAGAGGCAATGCCTAGGTTATACACATACGCTGCCTATAAATTACACAGTTTAACATTCGTAGAAGTGCTGCCAAGGTAATAGACATTGTAACATTCTTAGAAATGCAGCCTTGGTAATAGACAGTGTAACATTCTTAAAAGTGCTGTCTTGGTAATCCACACTGTAACACTGTTAGAAGTTCTGCCTAGTTAATACACACTGTAACATTTTTAGAAGTGCTGCCTTGGTTATATTTATTGTAACATTCTTAGAAATACTTCCTAGGTAATACACACTGTAACATTCTTAGAAGTGCTGCCTTGGTAATACACACTGTAACATTCATAGAAACATTGCCTAGATAATACACATTGTAACGTTCTTAGAAGTGCTGCCTAGGGTATACACATACACTGCCTACATAGTATGCAGTTTAACATTCATAGAAGTGCTACAAAGGTAATAGACATTGTAACATTCTTAGAAATCCTGCCTTGGTAATACACACTGTAACATTCTTAGAAATACTGCCTTGGTAATACACACTGTAACAGTCTTAGAAGCGCTGCCTTGGTAATACACACTGTAACATTCTTAGAAGTGCTGCCTAGGTAATATGCACTGTCACATTCATAAAAGTTCTGCCTGGGTACTACTCAATGTAACCTTTGTAGAAGTGCTGCCTCTCCAAACTGTCATTAATGAGAATACTTCACATCACTGGGTTCAAAGGATGGTTGAACAATGCGTAGGTAATATTCACTGTAACATTTGTAGAAGCACTGCCTAGGTAATGCACACTGTAACATTCTTAGAAGCGCTGCCTAGGTAATACACACTGTAACATTCTTAGAAGCACTGCCTAGGTAATATACACTGTAACATTCTTAGAAGCGCTGCCTAGGTAATACACACTGTAACATTTGTAGAAGCACTGCGTAGGTAATGCACACTGTAACATTCTTAGAAGCACTGCCTATGTAATACACACTGTAACATTCTTAGAAGCACTGCCTATGTAATACACACTGTAACATTCTTAGAAGTGCGGTCTAGGTAATGCACACTGTAATGTTCTTAGAAGTGCTGCCTAGGTAATACACACTGTAATGTTGTTAGAAGCACTGCCTAGGTAATACACATTGTAACATTTGTACAAGCAATGCCTAGGTGATGCACATTGTAACATTCATATTATCACTGCCTAGTTAATACAGACTGTAACATTTTTAGAAGTGCTGCCCTCATTATATTCATTGTAACTTTCTTAGAAATACTTCTTAGGTAATACACACTGTAACATTCTTAGGAGTTCTGCCTTGGTTAATACTTATTGTAACATTCTTAGAAGCACTACCTGGGTTATACACATGAGCTGCCTTCATAGTACACAGTTTAACATTCATAGAAGTGCTGCCAAGGTAATACACATTGTAACATTTGTAAAAACACTGCCTAGGTAATACACACTGTAACATTCTTAGAAGTGCTGCCTAGGTAATACACACTGTAACATTCTTCGAAGTTCTGCCTTAGTAATACTTATTGTTACATTCTTAGAAATGCTGCCAAGGTAGTACACACTAACATTCTCAGAAGCACTGCCTGGGTTATACACATGCACTGCCTACGTAGTAGAGTCACTTCCTTGGTAATACACACTGTAACATTCTTAGAAGTGTTACCTAGGTAATACACTCTGTAACATTCTTAGAAGCGCTGCCTAGGTAATACACACTGTAATATTCTTAGAATTGCTACCTACATAATGCACACTGTAACATTCTTAGAAGTGCTGCTTTAGTAATACACACTCTAACATACTTAGAAGGGTTACCTAGGTAATACACACTGTAACATTCTTAGAAATGCTGCCTTGGTAAAACACACTGTAACATTCTTAGAACTGCTATCTGGGTAATACACACTGTTGTTTGTCTTTTTGGCTTTTCCCGGTTAGGGGTCACCACAGCGGACTCCAGTCCGCTAATGATTGGCAGTAGATTTTTTATGGTGCCGAGTTGCCAGCCCGATGCCCAACCTTCAGCGAAGGCACGCCCATTCACCCATGTCTTTCAGAGGCCACTCGACTGCTGGGAGGACATGCAGACTTCACACAATAGGCACTCCAGCCGTGAATCAAACAGGAGAACCTCTTGCTGTGAGGCAACAATGTTACTGCTGTACCACCACGGCTTTGTCTGGGTAATACACACTATAACATTCTTAGAGGCACTTCCTTGCTAATACACATTCTTAAAAGTGCTGCCTTGGTAATACACACTATAACATTCATACAGCTACTGTCTGGGTAATATAGGCTATAACATTCTTAGAAGTGCTTCCTTGGTAATATGCACTGTAATGTTTTTAGAGGCACTTCCTTGGTAATACACACTGTAACACTCTTAGAAGTGCTGCCGCGGTAATACATACTGTAACATTCTTAAAAGCGCTGCCTAGGTAATACACACTGAAACATTCTTAGAAGCACTGCCTAGGTAATACACACTGTAACATTCTTAGAATTGCTGCCTAGGTAATACACACTGTAATGTTCTTAGAAGTGCTGCCTAGGTAATACACACTGTAACACTTTTAGAAGTGCTGCCTAGGTAATACGCACTGTCACATTCGTAGAAGTACTGCCTGGGTACTACTCAATGTAACCTTCATAGAAGTGCTACCTTTCCAAACTGTCATTAATGAGAATACTTCACATCACTGGGTTCAAAGTATGGCTGAACAATGCATAGATAATATTCAGTGTAACATTTGTAGAAGCATTGCCTAGGTAATACACACTGTAACATTCATAGAAATGCTGCCTAGGTAATGCAAATTGTAACATTTTTAGAAGTGCTGCCTAGATGATACACACTGTAACATTCTTATAAGCACTGCCTAGGTAACACACACTGTAACATTCTTAAAAATGCTACATAGGTAATGCACACTGTAACACTTTTAGAAGTACTGCCTATTTACTACTCAATGTAACCTTCATAAAAGTGCTGCCTTTCTAAACTGTCATTAATGAGAATACTTCACATCACTGGGTTCAAAGAATGGCTGAACAGTGCATAGGTAATATTCACTGTAACATTTGTAGAGGCGCTGCCTGGGTAATACACACTGTAACATTCTTAGAAGGGCTGCCTAAGAAATACACACTGTAACATTCTTAGAAGCACTGCCTAGGTAATATACACTGTAACATTATTAGAAGCACTGCCTAGGTAATATACACTGTAACATTCTTAGAAGTGCTGCCTAGGTAATAAGTAATGCCACATTCGTAGAAGTACTGCCTGGGTATTACTCAATGTCACCTTCATAGAAGTGTTGCCTCTCTAAACTGTCATTAATGAGAATAATTCACATCACTGGGTTCATAGGATGGATGAACAATGCATAGATAATATTCGCTGTAACATTTGTAGAAGAGTTGCCTAGGTAATACACACTGTAACATTCTTAGAAATGCTGCCTAGGTGATGCAAACTGTAACATTCCTAGAAGCACTGCCTAGGTAATGCACACTGTAACATTCTTAGAAGTGCTGCCTAGGTGATACATACTGTAACATTCATAGAAGCGCTACCTAGGTAATACACAATTCTTAGAAGCACTGCCTTGGTAATACACAGTGTAACATTCTTAGAAGCACTGCCTAGGTAATATACACTGTAACATTCTTAGAAGCACTGCCTAGGTAATGCACACTGTAACATTCTTAGAAGCGCTGCCTAGGTAATACACACTGTAACATTCTTAGAAGCACTGCCTAGGTAATATACACTATAGCATTCTTAGAAGTGCTGCCTTGGTAATACACAGTGTAACATTCTTAGAAGCACTGCCTAGGTAATACACACTGTAACATTCTTAGAAGCACTGCCTAGGTAATATACACTATAGCATTCTTAGAAGTGCTGCCTAGGTAATATACACTGTAACATTCTTAGAAGTGCTGCCTAGGTAATGCACACTGTAGCATTCTTAGAAGCACTGCCTAGGCAATGCACACTGTAACATTCTTAGAAGCACTGCCTAGGTAATATACACTATAGCATTTTTAGAAGTGCTGCCTAGGTAATATACACTGTAACATTCTTAGAAGTGCTGCCTAGGCAATGCACACTGTAACATTCTTAGAAGCACTGCCTAGGTGATACATACTGTAACATTCGTAGAAGCACTACCAAGATAATACACACTGTAATGTTCTTAGAAGTGCTGCCCAGGTAATACACACTGTAACACTTTTAGAAGTGCTGCCTAGGTAATATGCACTGTCACATTCATAGAAGTACTGCCTGGGTACTCCTCAATGTAACCTTCATAGAAGTGATGCTTCCCCAAACTGTTATTAATGTAAATACTTCACATTACTGGGTTCAAAGGATGGCTGAACAATGCGTAGGTAATATTCACTGTAACACTTGCAAAAGCACTGCTAGGTAATGCACACTGTAACATTCTTAGAAACACTGCCTAGGTAATGCACACTGTAACATTCTTAGAAGCACTGCCTAGGTAATGCACACTGTAACATTCTTAGAAGCACTGCCTAGGTAATACACACTGTAACTTTCTTAGAAGCACTGCCTAGGTAATACACACTGTAACATTTGTAGAAGTACTGTGTAGGTAATGCACACTGTAACATTCTTAGAAGCACTGCCTATGTAATACACATTGTAACATTCTTAGAAGCACTGCCTATGTAATACACACTGTAACATTCTTAGAAGTGCGGTCTAGGTAATACACACTGTAACGTTCTTAGAAGTGCTGCCTAGGTAATACACACTGTAATGTTGTTAGAAGCACTGCCTAGGTAATACACATTGTAACATTTGTACAAGCAATGCCTAGGTGATGCACATTGTAACATTCATATTATCACTGCCTAGTTAATACAGACTGTAACATTTTTAGAAGTGCTGCCCTCATTATATTCATTGTAACTTTCTTAGAAATACTTCTTAGGTAATACACACTGTAACATTCTTAGGAGTTCTGCCTTGGTTAATACTTATTGTAACATTCTTAGAAGCACTGCCTGGGTTATACACATGAGCTGCCTTCATAGTACACAGTTTAACATTCATAGAAGTGCTGTTAATGTAATACACATTGTAACATTTGTAGAAACACTGCCTAGATAATACACACTGTAACATTCTTAGAAGTGCTGCCTAGGTAATACACACTGTAACATTCTTCGAAGTTCTGCCTTAGTAATACTTATTGTTACATTCTTAGAAATGCTGCCAAGGTAGTACACACTAACATTCTCAGAAGCACTGCCTGGGTTATACACATGCACTGCCTACGTAGTAGAGGCACTTCCTTGGTAATACACACTGTAACATTCTTAGAAGTGTTGCCTAGGTAATACACTCTGTAACATACTTAGAAGTGTTGCCTTGGTAATGCACACTATAAAATACTTAGAAGGGTTACCTAGGTAATACACACTGTAACATTCTTAGAAATGCTGCCTTGGTAAAACACACTGTAACATTCTTAGAACTGCTATCTGGGTAATGCACACTGTTGTTTGTCTTTTTGGCTTTTCCCAGTTAGGGGTCGCCACAGCGGAACTCCAGTCCGCTAATGATTGGCAGTAGATTTTTTTATGGTGCCGAGTTGCCAGCCCGACGCCCAACCTTCAGCGAAGGCACACCCATTCACACATGTCTTTCGGAGGCCACTCGACCATGGGGAGGACATGCAGACTCCACACAGAAGGCACTCCAGCCATGAATCAAACAGGAGAACCTCTTGCTGTGAGGCAACAATGTTACTGCTGTACCACCGCGGCTTTGTCTGGGTAATACACACTATAACATTCTTAGAGGCACTTCCTTGCTAATACACATTCTTAGAAGCACTTCCTTGGTAATACACACTGTAACACTCTTAGAAGTGCTGCAGAGATTATACATACTGTAACAGTCTTAGAAGCGCTGCCTAGGTAATACACACTGAAACATTCTTAGAAGCACTGCCTGGGTTATACACATGCGCTGCCTACATAATAGACAGTTTAACATTCATAGAAGTGCTGCCAATGTAATACAAATTGTAAAATTTGTAGAAACACTGCCTATATAAAACACACTGTAGCATTCTCAGAACTGCTATCTGGGTAATACACACTATAACATTCTTAGAGGCACTTTCTTGGTAATACACACTGTAACATTCTTAGAAGTGCTGCCTTGTTAATACACACTGTAACATTCTTAGAAGTACTGTCTTGGTAATACACACTGTAGCATTTTTAGAAGTGCTGCCTAGTAATACTCATTGCAACATTCTTAGAAACACTGCTTAGGTAATACACACTGTAACATTCACAGAACTGCTATCTGGGTAATACAAACTATAACATTCTTAGAGGCACTTCCTTGCTAATACACATTCTTAGAAGTGCTGCCTTGGTAATACACACTATAACATTCATACAGCTGCTGTCTGGGTAATATAGGCTATAATATTCTTAGAAGTGCTTCCTTGGTAATACGCACTGTAACATTCTTAGAAGCATTGCCTAGGTAATACACACTGTAACATTCTTAGAAGTGCTGCCTAGGTAATATACACTGTAACATTCTTAGAAGTGCTGCCTAGGTAATGCATACTGTAACATTCTTAGAAGTGCTGCCTAGGTAATACACACTGTAGCATTCTTAGAAGCACTGCCTAGGCAATGCACACTGTATCATTCTTAGAAGCACTGCCTAGGTGATACATACTGTAACATTCGTAGAAGCACTGCCAAGGTAATACACACTGTAACGTTCTTAGAAGTGCTGCCTAGGTAATACACACTGTAACACTTTTAGAAGTGCTGCCTAGGTAATACTCACTGTCACATTCATAGAAGTACTGCCTGGCTAATCCTCAATGTAACCTTCATAGAAGTGATGCCTCTCCAAACTGTTATTAATGTAAATACTTCACATTACTGGGTTCAAAGGATGGCTGAACAATGCATAGGTAATATTCACTGTAACACTTGCAGAAGCACTGCTAGGTAATGCACACTGTAACATTCTTAGAAACACTGCCTAGGTAATGCACACTGTAACATTCTTAGACGCGCTGCCTAGGTAATATGTGCTGTAACATTCTTAGAAGTGCTGCCTAGGTAATGCACACTGTAACATTCTTAGAAATGCTGCCTAGGTAATACACACTGTAACATTCTTAGAAGTTTTCACTAAAATTAAGTGATACAGACTACATCTGTGTATTAAGAAAGGCAGGGTCCCAGGTGAGGGGATTAGCAGGTTCATTCACTCAGATTTCAGCTAGCCATGGACAGTATGATTCTTTCATGAAGTTTTGGCTTCTTCTCACAGTACATCAAAGTAGTTACTTAGCAAACTTCATTGGTTGGAATAAGTACAGAACAAGCATATGGTTAATGTGATATAGTTTACACATAAACAGATAAAACAAAAATGAAGGTAGCAATTGAAAATGGAGGGTAATAAGTACCAGAAAGTAGAGTCAGCAAAATCCTACCTGAAATACTGGTGGTGATGGATTAATAATATTTTGATACAGCAGCAGAAACAAAATCATTCAAACAAAGAATCAAACAAAAAAATTCCTTTTGTACATATACTGTATATAACCAAACAGGAATTATGAATGCATTATTCCTTTCATGACATTGTTCCCAAGTGTTTTCTGTATGATTTATAGTAAATGTTATCTCTTTAACTGTTTGTTTAGTTGCAAATGATAATCTCTTAACTGTTTGTAAGTAAAATTTAAAAACTCACTGTGGAGCTTTTCTTCCCGGGTCTCCACTGAAAATGAGCCAAACGTTCAGCTGGACTAACCCGGTTAACAAATGTAAAATAAATAAAGAAATAATAAAATAAAGTAAATAAAAGTGCTGGAGAGATTTTAGCAAACCAGTATAAAAGTTAATGGAAGGAAGGGTAGATAAAGTGGGGGATATTTAGCCCTCTCTTTAAACATGGGAATCAAAGCAGCAGAAAGTATACATAGAATATAATGTAATATAATATAATATATATATATATATATATATATATATATATATATATATATATATGTATGTAGATATACAGAGAAAGAGAGAGGAGGAAATAAGGCACTACTTGTCACAGTGGAGACTAAACTGAAAAGACATCTTGCTTACAAGCTACATACAAACTTCTTGTTCTAATGGAGAAAAAAAAGACAATCTAACAATGCATTGTATCTTCAGAACAGAAACAACAGGGCAGGCAGTATTGTTGAATGTATATTGGAGCAGTGCAGCTATCGTCACCCCAGAAAGTAAGGCTCTTCTTTCCATCCTGCAGGAGATCAGCATCATACAACTAGTGCTTGCATGTGGTGTTGTTAAACCAAGGACAGACTAGGATTCCTTGGAAGTGTGCACCGACTTGGGAATAAGTGATCCCTAATCAGAATAGATTACCATCAACTTAAATATCTCATCTAATCCATTCAATCTAACCAAATATTAGGAATGTGGACTTCAGGGGATGTATATCAGAACAGGGTAATACCTCAAAAATTATAAAGTCATGAGACAATATTTGTTATTATTAAATAAGGGTGTGTGTTTGGGTTATTTCTCCAAACAAGATAATGAAAGGAAGTTGAGTGTCTAATTTACATTTTGTCTTAGAAATATATATATTTTTCTTTTTAATAGTGAATTGTTTCATCAGATTTAGGGTACAGCTATGGGGGCATCATTTTCCCCCATCTATGAGAATATTGTTACGGCTAAGTTTGAGTTAGAATTTAAACCCAAGGGCTTCTACATAAGGACAAATTTATACTTCTGTCCACAGAAAGTTAGATGAGGGAAGTATGTTTTTATATGGAACCGGTTCTCATCCCCCCATCTTATTTCAGCACTGTCCTATGGAGAGTTTTTATGGTTGAGTAAACTTTGCAATCAAGATGAAATATTTTTTGAAAGAAGTTCAATATTCAGTAGAGATGTTTGTTAAGAGAGGGTATTAGAAAATTCAATGGGTAAGAAGTTCTGCAAGTAAAAAGTTCTGAAAGTGTAGAACAATATGGATGGCAAAATAGTAAATATTTTAAGGCTAAATATCAACCTATGGGAAATATAGTTAATGAAAGTAAAGTTACATATTTTGTGACAGTATATAATATATTGAGTGAATAGTTAAGTCAATTATTAAATATTATTGGCCCATTTTGCTTAAAATAAAAGATTTTTTTTAAATTTCATTAATAATTTTCCCCATATATCATATAAAAGGGGAAATAATTTAGCTGATATGGTAGTACATAGTAAGTTTATTCCCCCAGATTGTAGATACATTCAGCAGATTTATTTAAAAAGAGGTACATCTGAATGTAGTAAATGCTCTGCATGTAAACATATAGTGAATACATTTTCAAAGATTAACGGTGTTTGATTTTATCCTGCAAATGAATTTTCATGTAATTCAGAAGGATTAGTGTATGTTCTGATATGCCTATGGGAGCTATTTTATGTGGGGGAAAGTCAAAGGGCATTTAACATTTAGCTTCAGGAGCATATAAGGGACATCAAAAATGAGTGATTAGAAAGCCTGTTAGGCATACATTTTAAACAGTTTCATGGTAGCAATCCCACCTTTTTAAAGGGTTGTATTTTGGAGCAAGTTTCTGTGGGAATGGGAGAATATATGGATCTTAAAGATAAAGTTTTATATAAAGATGGTGCAGTGGTGCAGCAGTAGTGTTGTCACCTCACAGCAAATCCAGTTCAATTCTCGGCTGGGGTGCCTTCTGTGTGGAGTCTGCATTTCCTCCCTGCATTCATGTGGGTTTCCTCCAGATGCTCCGGTTTCCTCCCACATTACAAAGACATGTCTAGAGTGTTTCTCCCTGGGCCTCCACTGAAAATTGGCTCATTCCAAGTCGGACTTTCCCGGTTAACAAATGTAAAATAAATAAAATAAAGAAACTTTGTTCATATTGAAGTATAATACCCTGGCACCAACAGGGTTAACTAATGAATGGAACTGGAAGCACATGAATAAATAACTGGTTTAATTGTTTACTGTTCACACCTGTGGTGCCTCTTCTCTTTTTAGTACTATATAAATAGAATTATTATTTGTACTCCTTGAAGGCCATTATGCCGCGGCACTAGATGTGAAAGAAATATTGGTATTCTTAAGTCTGTGGCAGTAGGAATGCCAACATAGAATCAGTAAGCTAATGTTAAAACAGTCTTGCAAATCTGAAAAAAATAAGTCATTGTGATTCTCAAATGAGGTCACGTTAAGGGCAAGAGAAAAGCATGCAACATTTCTAAACTATGATATAAAAAAACAAAAGTAAGGAGTTAAGGGAATTGTACTAAATAAAACAGAAAGGAAAAGGAAGTAAATTCAGGTGAGTAAATGAACGGGCGAGGAAAAGAAAGCCAATTACTCCAATATGGGAGATAAAAGCTTTTTATAAATATGTCAGGAAACAAATAAACATTAAGGGCTGGTTACTGAAGCTGAAACAGTGATAAGGGCTGGTTACTGAAGCTGAAACAGTGATAAGGGCTGGGTATAAAAATGGTGAAATGATGGGGGCTGGGCATAAAAATATTGAAATGATGGGGGCTGGGTATAAAACTATTGAAATGATAGGGGTTGAGTATAAAAACGGTGAAATGATGGGGACTGGGTATAAAAATGGTGAAATAATGGGGGCTGGGTATAAAAATGGTGAAAAAAACAACATGTTAATCCAACTCTTAGTCAATATTTATAAAAAATGACAAGGGGTCCTTACCATGAGAAGCTAATAGTATTGCCAGGTAAAAGGGATCAATTCTGGTCCTTTTTCAAAGGAATGGGTACTGAAACAGCTTGGAAAAACTAAAAGTGAACAAGGCAAAGATGTCTGATGAGGTTTTATTTATTATTTTATTTATTACCCAGGAGTGAGGGCTGACCCAAAAGTCTGTCTTCAGCCAAGACTAGTATAAACTGTAACTAAAGCACACATGACTTGGCAAATAATAAGTGAAGAGTTAATCAGTGGTAATAAAACAGATGAAAGAGAGAAGGCAGGGCAGAACAGAAATTATGAGCACAGTGACGGAGAGGCTAGAAGGGTACAAAAAGGGGCCAGACACATACTGCATTTTATGGTTTCACTGTACTGTTTCTACTAAAAAACGTGGCTAGTGTATAAAAAACACAATAAAAAGAGACAACAAAATGTGGTACAATGGGCAGAGATTTATCTATTTTATTTTGAATTTTTTTAACTAGGCTAGAGTGCTGATCTCATGGACCATTTTCAGATTCAGCCAGGGTGTATTGAATATATATAACAAACAACAGTACAGTGAAACCAGTGTAATTATATAAAATAACAGAGAAAGAAACATTAGCCATGTATAATACTTGGAGTAGAGTAAAGCTTTCTGGCATCTATGGTAGAGAATAAGTTGATGATAGCATTTAACAAGGAAGTATATGGATAAATCATCATCATCATCATTATTAATCCCCCTTTTCCCGTTTTTCTGCATGGATTCAGGGTGTTGTGTCATCTATTGCCATCTCTCATGATTGCATGTCATTCCTCTACTTAGATGTAAACATGCATATTTCTGGCATTTTCATCTTGGTAATTCAGTTGTTCTTGCATTTTTTACTCACTAAGAGTTGGGAGATGATGGGAAAGTAAGGCAGAAATTTACTTCATATGTGTTCAACACTTAGAAGTGTCAACACAAATGTGTAACTGCGTTATTATATATAAAAGTCTGAGACTGTGAGGGCTCAGAATTATTCTGAAGGAAATTAGATTCATTGAAACATAATCAAGAGTCAGATCTAAATAATAAAGATAAGAAAAATTAAATAAATTATTTGAATAATAAATATACTGAACTCCTAAACCATAAAAACATGACTATATTAGAGAAATATACATTTTTTTAATTTTCCAAAAATCCCAAATCATTAAATTTATTAGCTAACAAAACCAAAAATTAAATAAAATGAATCATATAATTGAGAATTTTTCCCCTAGAAAGAAAAAGATGGTTTCAGACATACAAAACATTCTAGCTGAATTCAGGGAATTTTTTATTAATATTAATCAACAATCAAAAATAATAGATTCTAATCAAGAAATTAAAAATGTATTACATTTACTAAAAAAAAGACTAAGAAATGAACAAGCTAATTCTATAATTAAACCTATTTCCTTTAAAGACATTCAAACCCAGATTAAAAATTTTAAATTAAATAAAGCCACAGGAAATGATGCAATCATCCCAGAAATATATAAAATTTTACCAACTGATGCTATAAAATTACTTCATAAAGTATATAGTTGATCCCAATATAATAAGTTAATTCCCCCCTCTTGGAAGTATACTTTTATCTCTCCTATTCTTAAACCTAACAAAGATCCAGTTAAGTGTTCATCCTATAGACCTATTTCTTTGCTAAATATTGATTATAAAATGCTTATGTCAATATTTGCAGATAGACTAAAAGAATTTGTACCAGTTTTAGTTGAAGATGACCAAACGGGATTCATAATTAATAGAAATACTTATGATAACATTAAAAGAACATTAGCTCTAATAGAATCAGTCAAATATTTAAATAATAATCTAACACTAATTAGTTTAAATATAAATTGTGCATTTGATTCTGATAATTAGGATTACTTATTTATATTACTGGAAGAATTAAACTTTTTAAAGAGCTTTATAAATTTAATCACTCAATTACATCAGGATAGCCAGTCATATATTAAAATAGGTACTAATATTTCCCAAAAAAAATCCCTATTATTAAAGGAACAAAGCAGGGTTGCCCCTTATCTCCCTTATTATTTACCCTTATTATGGAACCATGGGCCAATTTGATAAGAGATCATGAAAATATTCAAGGATTTAAATTAAATTCCAATAAATCTTCCAAAATACAAATGTTTGCAGATGACACTCATTACCCTTGGTGATAATGATTCATCTATTCATGCTCTCTTTAGTAATATTAAACTTTTTCAAAAGAATTCTGGTTTATTATTCAATGATGATAAAACTCGAATCTTATTAATTGGTCATAAAAATATTTAAAATACAAGTGGCTTATAGTAAATATCTGGCAAAATCTGATGAACTATTTTATTTAGGTATTCTAATTACAAAAAAACATAAAATATATCATTAAAATAAACTATAATAAGAGTTTATTGGCAATAAAAAATCTTATTAAAAAATAGAATAAAATTCATTTCTCCATGGATGAAAAACTTTTAATAATAAAGATGATTTTATTACCCAAAATTTTATATATTATACAATCCATCTCATTATCTCCTCCTAATCAGATTATTAAAAAATGTAATTCCTTGATACTCAAATTTTTATGGTCCCCGATTAAACTCAGGATAGCTCTATCTAATCATAAGATTAAACTGGGAAAAGGGTGGTATAGCAATGCTTAATTTGGAAATCTATCCTGTTTCCTCAATGGCCAAAACTATTTACCAACTTATAGATAATAATTATACGGCAAACTGGAAAAATACCCTAGAAATCTTAATTAGTAATTCTATAAATAACAACAAACTTCAGAAGTTAACTATACTAAGTAACTCCTTTATTTGGGTTCTAAAAGAATATTTATTATCTTACTCCTCTCAAAAATTTAACTCCAATTATATAATTCTTCTTCTGAAATCCTTTAGAAATTATATTTATAAATTCAATATTTATAAAGAGTGGATATATATTCTTTTTCCTAAAGCTTTCACATGAGGTGTCATCTTTTCATCTGATTATAATAAAATTCTTTCTTTTCAACAGAAAAACCTAATATTTTGGTTTCAATTGATGACTAAGAATGATCTGAAAACTATAAACATATTAAAAAATCAATATGAATATGATTCTTTCTCTTGGTTAGATTTACAGGAAGCTAGGAAATATGTTCTAAACAAAATGGATTCTATGTCTTTAACATCAAAAATACAATACCTAAATTATTTCAATTTATGATAATAACTTTACAACATAATTCTACATCTAAAAATATTTAATCTCATTTATATAAAGCAATCAAATTTGATTTAGATGACCCTTCAGAAAGTTATTGGAACTATTTTACTTTAATTAATAATTATCCCCCTACAGATTCTGACAAAATAAATATCTTACAGTCAGCAAGTGTAACCACTTCATCACTTAATTGGAAAATGTTTACATGGAGGTATTTGCATAGGTCTTTTATTACCCCATTTTCTTTAAGTAAATTTAATAAAAAAGATACCAATTGTTGGAGATGTAACAGAGTTGTTAATGCAGACTGGGCACACATGATGTTTAATTGTATAGAATTAAATACATTTTGGACAGATGTGAATTCCTTTTTACAAGTTATTTTTACAGTTAATTTTTATCTTTCTAAATCACTAGTTATATTTAACACACCTGTTCCTAATTGTATCAGAGAATCTAATCATCCTCTGATTTGGTCAATTCTATCCATTGCCAGAAAAATCATTACAAGAAATTGGAAGTCTCATACTTCACCCTCAATGACTGAATTCAAAAATGTACTTCTTGAAGTCTGTAACTTAGACATTTTGACCAATACTGCAAGATCTTCTAGGAATACTAATTCATCTAATAGGTGGAAAAAAGTATATGATTTATTGTACAAGTAATGCAAATTCTTTTATAATCTTATTATAATGCACTTGCTTATTAATATTTGATTCTTGTGGAGAATGTCATTTTATATAGCTTAAAATCTTTGTTTAATTTTCTCATTTTATGTCACTCATTTTGAAAAATGTACATATCTCTAGTTTATGTTTATTAGACTATATGTATATCACTAAAGCTGTTTAAAAGAAAAAGAATTATTCTGAAGTACAAACACAGACATCGGAGGCATATACAATCTATGAGGTTGCATACATTTTAAAAAGGTGAGGGGCACCACCATGGACTTATTTATACATTGTAGAATTCTGCACATCCATAAGGACAAAAGAATGCTCCACTATGGGCACTCTTTGGTTGTGTTAAATGATTCTCTCACTTCATATCCTTACTAGGGCTGTTAGTGGAGCACATGCGTCTCAACTGTCCAGTATCTGCAGAAAAAAATACCAAATTTGTACACTGTAACAATGAAGTCAGTGGGTGCCAGTAAATTCTGAATGTCCCCTTTAAATTAAGATTTTGTTAAAAGTTTGACCTGTAGCTGTTTGGTTGTTCCTGCTACTCCACTGCGAGCACGAGCTTCAACATCACCAGAGCAGCAGGCGTATTACTATCTTTACCAGTGTGCAAACTGCGAGGAAAAGAGCGAGTACAGTAAACAATTCTGAATGGGCTGTTCTAGTTTTGTTGAGATGGTAATTCGAGGATGAGGTTCCAGAACATTCTGCTGCAGTTTTGCTGGTAGGTCAGATAGACTCACAGCTGAAATGCATTGTAATAACAGATTGAAGATGCAGTGACTTTATACCACAAAATGGTTTATGTTGTCATGCGAATGTATATTTTGTGTGAATATACATTTCTTTTCTCCAGGGCCAGACATTGCTTATTTTGAACTGTCTGGTAAAACATGCCAGGTGACTTGACCATAATCTAATCATTTTTTATTACCCTGAATTTTAGAACAACAGAGACTATATTCTTTTGCAACTCAATAATGTTTATTTGCATCATCTCTTGAGAGGAGTGTGACTTTTGACCTCATTTAGGCAGTTTATGTATGCCAGTTTTGCCTCAGTGCTCATATGACCTTTACTGTTCATCTTGATAAATTATTAGTCAAGCTCAAGGGACTGCTTATCGTGTACCTCCAAATTTCAACATGCTTAAAACCAAAAGATGAAATATTCTTTGTCAAAGGTTTGTAATTACCTTCCTTCTGATATGCCTAATACCTAATCACTGCCTGGTTTTCTATAACTGTGGATGTTAAGTTGTCAATCTCGCCTTCATTCTTGCTGGATGGGTTCGGAGCCGATCCTCGGCTCCGACTCGGCACTTGCTTAGCTTGAAACTCCTTTACCAGCCTCGAGGCAAACCTATATCATGATGCAAGGCGGGACTACCCCAGATCTCGTTGCTTTACTTATAAGAGGTCTTTTTTGCCAGCTAGGGTAAGTTTGAGTTTTCAAACAGCTTTAGTTAGGCTTATCTTCCCTTTTCCTTTTTTTTTGTATAGTGTGTCATTACATTACCCTTTATTCCCCTTATAAATTTTTTTTTTTATAAAAAGTTTAAAAAAAAAATTTTCAGTTAGGGCCTTCCTTATTAATCCCTATCTGTCTGTGTTTGTGTGTTTAATTTAATTTTTTGTTTTTGTTTGTGTGTGTTGTGTGTGTGTGTGTGTTATATTTTTTTTAGACTATGTCTAAAAGGAGAGGTAAAGGTCTGTTCTCAGAGTGTGAGCTCTGCTGTCGAGAAAATGTACGACAGGCAGGTCACACTTCTACATATTTCTTTACTGCTTGGCACCTGCAGGACTCTCCTGCTTTGTGTCACTGCTTTGTGTCACTTCTTTAGCCAGGAAAGTCCCTGCAGGAAAGGAGAATTGCTAAAGCCCGGAAGGTTCACCAAAAGACCTGGGTCCTAACACCAAACCTGCCCAGTAAGGTCTTCCCACCCCAGGTCAGCTACCCTCGGGCCGTTCCTCTTTGGTCGAGCTCTAGATCGGCTCCGCCCGATCTTTCCTTCCTTTCCAGTCTGGGCCTCGGTTCCGGCCAGGTTCCCAAACACCCACCTGTGTTTGCCATGTCGGTCGGAGCCGAGATAGCACAGTATCCAGTATCGGAGCCATCGCTCCCCGCTCCAAACCCATCCGATCCCCATGACCGGATCCATTCCTCCACTCCTCCATCTCGAAGAGATCTTCTCAATCCTATCCAACTCCCGGGGTCGGCTCGGCCCCTCTGCTGGAGAGAGATTCTCCGAGGCTGTAGCTCTTGGTTCTTCCAGGCTGTCTGACCCACCATAGGTCGAGAGGGTAAGCGACAGGCTGTTAAAGGCGCAGGCACTGGCCCAAATGCTCATAGCTCATCTCAGCAGACTTTCCTAACGCTGAGTTCCTTGCGACTCCTCCTCACCACTCCACAGGAGCGCAGGCGCGATTGCTTCGGGACAGCGGAACCGTACATCCTTTCGGCCCATTGCCTTTCCTTGATTCCTCCCTTTGAGACTTCCTTGAGGGAGGGCCCCCGACCTTCTCTCAGGCTCGAAGGGGGCTGGTCTAATTAGACGGGCTGCTTGGACTCTTGGCCCTCGCTCCCCTCTCGCTTCGGTAAGCTCTCGCGCCTCGGGCTTCGCCTCGAGCCTTCCTCAGATGAGCCGTAATTAATTCCTATTCTCCTTGAGGGTCTGGAGCCGCTGAGCCAGGTCTCCTTCTTGAGGTGATGAGGAGTCCCTCTTCCCTCCCTGGAGGGTCCTCTTCCGGCCTCTAGCTCTCCCTCAGGCCCTCCTCTGCCTCCAGACGCCTCTTGCTCGCCTCCCTTCCTCTCGCCCAGGGATCTTCTACTGGGATCAAACCCAGGATCTGCTTCCTCCAGGGAAAGTTTTGGGGAAAGGACCCCTCGGAGTTCCTGGAGAGACTGCCCCTGAGCAGACCCCTGAGTCTACTACATCTGATATGAGTCTACACACACAGAGTCTGAGTCTCCTCACAATCTGGGTCTCCTGGATGTCTCCTGGATCTCCCCTCTGAGCTCCTCACCCATGTCTCCCCCTCTCCTCCCTTGAGCTCTCCGCTGGGAGAGTTGATATCTCTGAGGCTTCCTCCTGTCCTGGCTCCTCTCGGACCCACTTTATTTCCCCCAGGCCTGTCCCCAGTGGCTCTGCAAGGGATTAGGTGGAACCTGTGGGAGTGGACCATCCAAGTTTATTACCAATGGATGTGTGGCCAGTTTTCCAAAAGCTTTTCCAAGGGTTAGTGGTGGATTCTACTCTGGTGGCGCCTCTGGCGCCATGGGGATGTATTATGGTCCTCCATTTGCTAAGATTCTCCTTATGGATGGATTTCAGTACACCATGTTTGTCCTACTTTTTGACACTTCACCAGCTAATTTTACAATTGCTGGATCCCACTGTCACTCATTCAATCAGGCTTCAAAACTATATTCTCAAGGAACTTTCAACTCCTAAATTCCATCCTCAAGGAAAAGAGTCGGCTCAAATCCCGCAATTCTACAGCTGCAAATCCTTAAAACTTATATCCCAGTCCTCCATGCTGCCTGAAAGCTATGGGCCATGGGAGGAATTTTTTGACGCCACCCACAGGAAGCGCTCTCAACAATTACAGACCCTGGTTTTACTTTGTTATCCACCCTGCTGAGGGCCTTGCCCCAGGACCGATTTTGCGGGTCTGATTTGTTTCTTGGTGAGGTGACCCCAGGACGGACCAGGTGTTACCACATCCCAGTAGTCAGAGAAACCTACCATGACCATCATTTCCAAGGAGGAAGGGAGACCAGACCCAAAGGGTCAGGCCCCCAGGAAGGGAGGGAAGGTCAAAATACTCAAGAAGCCCAAGGAGGGGGTTATCATAATAGACAAGGAGGAGGTGGGGGGTAGAAGCCCTTTCAGCAGGGGGGGGTGTTGCCCCCTGGGGTGCCAGGAACCAAGGTCCCAGGAATGAGGTTCCCAGTAGCCTGGCATTCCCTTTCACAAGATATGGTTGGAGAGTGGAGGCAGTCTGGGAAGGCAGTCCGGGAAGGATTGCAGCTGTAGTTTCCTTTCACACATTCCTTCACAAGAGAAAATGGGTAAAAGGGTTACAAAATCCCTTCGTCCCAAAAAAAACATCTTCTCATCCAACAGGCCAGACAGCTCTACCCGGCGAACTGGAGAGCAGAAATAGGATAGAACAAGAGCTCCTAGAAAGACCAAGAAGAGACTTCAGTCAGCAGACCAAGGTCAGATCTAGGATCCGCGATGGTCACGGTCCCCTTCCAGATCAGAGAAAGATTCTAGCATTCAAGGATGGTTTCCTAAGAAGATTTGAATGGAAGATTCACCAAGTCAGCAACATTCCTCTCAGATTCTGCCTCAGCTGGTTCTGGACTTTTGGGCTTGCTCTATCATCCTTCAGGAGTCTGACTCTCTCTCCTTCCCAGTACAGGTGCTCCAGAGGGTTCTCCGCAGGCTCCACTGCAGCCGCTTCATTGCAGACCAGTTCTTACCATAGATGCCCCGCTGGTTGGCACCACATGTATGCACAGGCAGTGCTCATAGCTTCTCATGATTGGTCACTGTTCTCTTTTGCGAATTTCAGCTCCTCTCTGCCACCTTCAGATGAAAACTTCTCTCTACCACCACTATATCTATCAAATTCTTCAGCGGATTGCAAACACCAGACTAAATAAAATTCAATTTAACACATCCAAAAATCGTTCGGGGACTGCAAGATATAACAAGATTAAAATGTTAGCCAGACTAACAATAGAAAAAAAGAATTCTATCAAGTGGGAAAGGCAACTGAATTTCAGGATGAATTAAGCAAAGTCAGCCAGGGCTGATAGAGCAGGAAAGTCAAAGGACGGCTCTGACTGTGGGGTCTTAACCCTAAAGGGATGGTCCACGGACGGCAATGCCATAGAATACCATCTGCACATAAATGTCCCGAGATAGAAGACTGCATCTTTAAATGTTGCAGGTCCGAAGTCTTGTATCCCCGCTCCCAGCAATTGCAACATCAACGCGGTACATGTCCGTGGTTCAGTCGACAACACTCCCAATCAGACCGACCAGCATCTATCATCGCTCTAGAGGCTCTCAGAAGCCCTCCCAGGGCAATCTCATCCTTCTGTAGTTTCTGATAGCCCTCTGAATTTTCGATAGCAATGCATCTTGGCGACAGGCTGAGACCATCCATTCTCATGCCCTTGCTACAATTCTTCTCTCTCTCAATGGTTTTTTCACCAACAATTTGGCAAGGACTCTGTGCCTTTCAAGTACACTTTTGCTGTCCTCCAAAACAACAAAACCCCCGATTCCCGCCCCCTTACCTTCTACCAGGCCAACTTTGAGAGATTCTCCTTTCCAGGATCTCTTGATCGACTTGGCCCCTCGCTGTCCCTCCCTCTCCTCATTGTTCCCCTCAGCATTCACGCTGCCCAGTTGTCTGGAGGGCCATTCTGGTTCTCATTCTCCCTGCTCTGTGAACAGCCTTCCTGCATCGCCACACCCTGGTGCAGCTGCTGGGTTCAGGCGTGCTTTCAACAGCCTTGCTTCCCTAAGACCACTTCTCTTGATCTCTCTATCGGTCATCTCAACATTAGGTTTATTCTTCCACTTCCACTGCTTATAGGCTCCCTATCCTCTTCCTATTTCAACAGGCTTATGGTTTGGTTTTAAAGTCTTCGCTTTGTGAACCATTTTTTTACTTTTGGATTTTTCTTTTTTATTTTGGGTTGGGATCTTTTTCAGTAATCCCTTTTTCTGTGCCTCTCAGCAATGGGTTTTAGATTGTGCATTTGTTTTCTTCATAGATTGATTTCATCTTGTCTCACTCACTTTCTTTCAAATTTGCATGAAATTCAACTGGCTGCTATTATGATCATAATCTGCTTATGGGATCACTAATTATTCTCCCCATCGAGAGGAGTTTTTCTCTCTCTAGGGTTTTTTCTCCTAAAGTCCATGATAAAGCATCCTCCTTCAACTTGGTTTATACTGACAATGGCATACCTCTTTTCGTTTCCTTCAGATTCAAGCTCTCCAAATTATCTCACTTTTAAAACTTTTTTTTCCTGGCTGTCAAGCTTACAAGAAAGCATTCCCGGTTTCATAGCTCTCAAGTCAATTTCCTATGTCTAAGTTTCACAGATCACAAGGAGGTTCCCCCAAACCCTCGTCCTTTCTCCAATCTCCCCAAAGTTGTTTCTCAACATTAAACAATCCCAGGATCTACCACCCTTTTCCTTGAGCATACTTCCATAGGAGGAAATGAACAAAAGTTTGTCTTTGATGTCCATCAATAGCTCAGGTACTCACACTATGCACTAAACGAAATAATTCATGAAATCGTGCCATTTCTTATGTGTACTCTCACAGAAAAAAGCAAATAGGTGGTTCCCTTATCCTTCCAACCAGACATTACATCTTTCTTGTGCCTTTTCTCAGAGGGGCCAGTCCTCCTCCTAAAAACCTTCTACCACTCAAACTATGAGCACACTTCTTCTGCAGCCTGGAGTTTGGTTTGGCCCAGAGACCACAGGATACTTGTTGCACCACAGCTCATAAGTTGTGTCTCAGTACCTTTCCCACACTCTCTTCATCAGAGTGTCTCACAGAAGTTAGGATTGGCCCACAGTTCTTGGGCCAGTTTTGAGTTCCTTAGTTCTACATTCCTCCGGCCCATTCTTCATCTCTCTCTGTACAAACTTGGATCCCATTAATACCATCCTAGGAGATATTTATTGCCTCCTTTATTGTTAGTTGTCTTCTTGAGCCTTCCCTAGCCCCCTTGCCTATATTATCCAGACCTTCTCTTGCATCTATCAGGTAGTTGTTTCCTGGACAGATCTTGAAGAGGCTTCACACCACATGATACTTCAAAGATTTGTTGATTAATTGATGTTTGTTCCTAAGTGTGAGCACTGCAGTGTTACAGTTGGATTACTATCATTTAATCTATGTCAGCAATGGTGAGCACAGCTACCATGAAGACATTAGACTGAAAATCTAAACACAGGATGACTAAAAACAAGGAAAATACATAATCCTGAAACTCCCTAATGCTGCAGAAGAATAAGTGCCAACATGGGTCCTGCAAGCAGGCATGTGCAGAAGTCAGGTATTGTATCTCTGCAAAGTCCAATTTTCCATCAAGTGTGTTTGTGATTGTTGGATATGCCTCTGTGATCTTTAAGTGATTGTAAACCATTACATTTAGAAGATTAACATGGTGTCACCCAATCATAGGGCATATATAACATCCATCTCACAAATTTGCAGATGACTTTGTAAATAAATGTCCATCCTTTCTAGCCTTGTTAAACACCACATCTTTAAGCAGGATTTAAGAAATGATTCCTCTAATTCCTTCACTTTACTACCTCCACATTTTACTACAGTAGGTTGCACAAGAAGGTAGACTTTTAGCTAATAAGGCAGACTGGAAGATACATGGTTGACTGCTTACTGCCAATTGTGATAGTATCATTGTCTTTGCACTGTGACCTTCTCAAGGGTATAGCTAAAAATTCAAAGCTCTAGTATCTCATGATGGTCCATGGTCATGTTTCATTTTATTTCTGTTTTATTTATTTTTTAAATGGGTGAGCCAACTAAGCACAAGTCCCTTTTCAGGGTCAACATAGGGCAAGTGTCTGGTTAAGTAATTTGCTTACAGTCACACAGTAGGCAAATGAAGACTGAAGGAATCAAATCCTACACCATAGAAAGTAGCTTGTTAAAAGCTGATAGCCTTACTCCCCTGCACTAAACTACTGGATAATGGCACCACATCATGCATGTTTAGGCAGAATGCAGAAATAAACCTTTCAAAGGCAAACCCCAGGGAACTGAGTACAGCAGGTAGAAGAAATGGTATGGTGAACTAGAGGAGAGAATGTTATATGTCCCCTAGTAGTGCTTGAGATATAAAGGACGTGTTACTAAAAAGATTAGAGAGAGCATGTAGTGGGCTACCAGAATGGTTTGGGGAAACAACATTATAGATACACTTAGGAGGGAGGAGGGTTTCTGAATGTGGAAAATGCAGTAACAAGAAATGACATGACATAAAATGGTTCCTACTGCCAGATGTGATGGGATGTGGTATTATTTGAATATGAGTAGCAAACTGAGTACAAATCATTTAAATGAGAACTGTCATAAAGAAATTATGATCCCATAAAGACAGGGAGATACAGACATCTGATAAGAGTACAAGTTCTGTCCAATACAACTCTACCTTACAGAAGTAACCTTTGGTGCACATTGTCAGAAGAAACCGCTGCATTAGTAAGTCATTAAAGACAGCCATTGTTGAATGACAAAAAGACTTCGCAGCTTCGAATACCTGGAAGGAAATGAGTATAAATAAGAAATGGAAAATGCAGGAATTCTTAATTCTTTAAAGCTGCCTTCATCTAAGACAAGGAAAGCAGAATATATTTAAAGGAACGAAAGAACAATAACAAGGAGGAAATGCAAAGATGGGGTAACAGACAATAGAAAAGGGGGGGAGCTCCTTCCACTTAGGGAGGGTAACACTGAGAGGACTTGATTCATTACCACAAGGAGCCTCAAAAAGTTACCAGAATACTGACAGATTTTATCAAAGATCTGTGCAATATATGTTTAGCTGAGGGGGGGATAACCAAGGTCTAGAAGCGTGTTACAGCTGTTGTACTGCAAAAAGATAATCAGAAACAACTTGAGGAGTTATAAATGCATAAGCTTATTGCATACGAAATGAATAATAATGAAAATCAAAGACTGATTGTGAGGGTAAGCACCAAGGGCTTGTAGAGTGACACAGGGCTCAGTTGTGAGGCCTGTAGTCTTCAAACTGTTCCTATTTGACAAAGCAGAGGTGACATCATCACTAATAACATTAAGATGGGCAGCGATGAGTGATGGTCGAGGCATGCTGACAAAGGAAATTAAATGTTAACAGCATAGCTTGAAATACATCCTCTAATACTCAGTGAGTAAAAACTGCTAGAAATCCCAGACAAACTAGTGTTTCCACTGTTTTATACCTTAAACCTCATTGTAATGGAGGCCCACGGGATGTATGCAGATGACCCCTTAAGGACATCAAGTGTTTCAGCTTTTTACTTTTTAATTCTTTATGGATACATTCAGGCCAATAAAGCCTACTACTCAGTGAGGAGAAATACAGGGCCCTGCACTTGGGCAGTAATGACATTTGTAGGGTATATAATTCTGGGAAAATTCAGCCTAAAACAAGTAAGAGGTGACAAGCAAGTGAAATGATGTCCTGGAATTGGTAGGCTGTAAATCAGTGATGACATTCGGTTACCTTTGGGATAGATGAAGTAAAGGGGAGGGGGTCAATTATTGGGATGCTAACCATAACTCTTAGGTAGCTAAACAGAATGGTACTCATCTCCTGCTTGCATTTTGTGTGTGTTTGCATGTGATTTGGAGTAATAGGGCTCTACTTTATACAACATTTATTTCTGAAGCATTGTGTAAGTCTGAGTGCAAGGGCAGGGAAAATTTTACTTGTATAGTGAGTGATGGAGCTCTAGAGTATTGGTCCTGACAAGGAGAATATTCTAATGCATATATGTACTTTGTGGGATGGAACAGAGGGATTGTTTTAATAGATATGTGTAGTTTGTAAGATGCACTTCTGAAACTTAAAGATGGAACAATATGTGGAGTGAAGACTGACAGTTGAAACAGAGGATTAATGAGCTGTTAAGGAGCTGTTTCCTATGGTCCAGTGGTGCAGGATTTGATTCTCTCAGCCTTTATTGACTGAGCTGTTAAGGAGCTGTTTCCTATGGTCCAGTGGTGCAGGATTTGATTCTCTCAGCCTTTAGTGACTGAGCTGTTAAGGAGCTGTTTCCTATGGTCCAGTGGTGCAGGATTTGATTCTCTCAGCCTTTAGTGACTAAACGCTTGACTCTGAGCAAGTCACTTAACCAGACAGTGGTCCTGGGCTGGGCCTGAAAAAGGTCCATGGAGATCAGTGCACTAAGTACAAATAAAATAAAAATAAAAATCTGTATAAACTGTCTGCTTTGTTCCTTCCTTAACTGCTACCCTACTTTAATGATTGGCAGAAAGGTGTGTTCTGTTTTGAGTGTGCAGAGTAAATTTGCAGGTTTTACTAAAAAGAGCTTGCAGTTTAGGCATACTTGGTTTAAAGGCTTCAGTGTCAATAACAATAAATATGCAAGTATTGAAAGAAATGTATTTTTACAGAAGGCTTTGCAGACTTCATGACAGAGCAAAGGGTTTATAGACTAGGATGTTATCTGAGATGTGATTCTATATAGACATTACTTTTTAGGAAACAAGATGGTAGCCTCAAATTATACACTGAAGGATCTGAACATGGAGAGATTTTTGCTTCAAATGAGTACTGCTTTTATGAAGTAACAGCGCTATCAGTTGGTGATGGCTTTGACTAGACCTGGATTTCAAACATCATGCCATTTTTGTAAAGTTTGTGTTTATATGTTTTGTTTGGAATCATTTAGTTAAGCTTGCCAGACTTTTTGCAGAGGTATATATTTTGTAGATGGATTGGAGAGTAAGACACAATAACCTAGACCAAGTATGATTTACAGATTAGGTACATTATATGTCACGGAGTTTATAAATATTGTAAAGATGAGTAGATCAGAGGCTAAATGCTGAGGTACACTCTGAATGAGAAACAAGGGTCAGATAAAGTTGGCTCTAATAACTCTCGAGTAATTATGTGGATTTTGGTAACTGTGAAACAAGTGAAACACAGGTGTACATATCCTGATATTTAGAAAGGCAGTCATTAGGAGATTATGGCAAACAGAAATGAAGGCTTTTATAGATTCAGTGAAGAATGCCCCAGTATGACTACCCAGCTGAATGTTCCAAGAGACTTATTGAGCATCAGTCAGTGAGATTCATCTTAGAACTGGTAAGGAATGGTAATAACTGATGATACTAATATTTCAATGCTGCCTGGGAGGAAGGAGAGCACACACACACATGGTATTTTTCTTAATACTGAAACATTCCCCTTGCTTAAATTTGTCTGTCACTTACCACTCAAATAATGTACCTTTTTCAGTGGACTGTATGCCTTCCCATTTGGAGCTGTTTGCTGAGAACGGGCTATTCACAATTGTGGTATCAACCCCACAGCTGCCTTTCACTCTTAGAGAACCAGAACAGTAGAAGTCAAAAGATGCACCTGTACTATGAACAAATAATATAATAATAAACTCCTCTACTGAGTACAGCTAGAGGTGTAAGAATAGTTTAAGTGAAGATTAGGAACACCAGAAGTAAACTGACAAAAGTGCAAAGGCTGAATGAATATTGTTATGCAATGACATTCTGTCCTTGTATAAATGTAAAGAATTGGAGCCATAGGATAGGTAGGCCTGACAGGGCCGCAGACACAGGAAGGAGAAAATAAACAACAGATAAAATATTGTGAAGTCTACATTTTTGGGAGACTAATGGCCACTTGTTTATGTTGCCCTCTTCAATACCTCTGATGCTCTATACTACATTGCTAGAAAAAGTCTAGTTCTGAAAAAAAAAACTAAAAACTGGACTGTCTAAAATCTAGATACACAATTTTCTTAGCATTCTGTCTGCTGACCAAGTGTAAAGACTACACAGGCATGTTTCCTATGGAATACATTATTCATGACATATGACTGACATATATAATCTTATTACTGGCAGTAAGGTGATTTGTGACAGCCAGGAAAAGAAATAAGTGCAACGTCTATTTTGCTTTCTTTGATGACTACTTCTGGTGACTTATCACTTGGGGAAATCCAGGATGGAGAGTCTCTCATTGTGGTTAGTGAAAGCTTGTGGGTTTTAATGTGATTTTAAGTTATAAAAATGCAAAGAAACAAACAAAAATATGATAGAGATGAAATGAATTTGATATATTCAGGCCAGATTTCATTTAGTTTTATTTTTCTGGTTTGATTCATCTCTCATTAAGGGGTAATTATTTATCTCTTTTTTAAGTATTTAATGTCTTGCTTTTTTAACTGGAACTGCATATTTTAATTTAGAAGCAGAAAAAAACAGAACTAAATAAATCAACTATGGATATAAGATCCTGATGGCCACTTTATACAGGCTTTTGCTTAGCAACCAGTCCATTGCGATTTGAGTGTACATGTTTTAACCTGGCTCTGTACAAGCTAGCTAAGTACTCAGTATTGCTGAACTAAATAAATCAGATGTGGATATACAAACTTGATGGCCAAACATGTATATAGCTTGCCTTATTTACATAGACATTACCAGTGCTTGGTAACCACACCATGACATTTGAGTGTACTTTTTCAGTCTAGGTACCATACAAGGACTCCACATCACAGGGTTGCACTTTTTTTTGGTATTTCAGAATACTGCTGTTATATTTTTGCATTATTTACTGAGTTTCTGCACTGATTCATAATTAAAGCGCTGTTATAATTCCACTTATACAATTTCTATGATTGGTTAGTGAGTGGGATACTTTTGAGCAGACAAAATACAAACATTTAAATCAGTGTAGACAAAATATAACTAGGAAATATGAAACCTACTCACCTCCTTGAAGGAACACAACACATTCTACATTACTGAAGAAAAAAAGGAAAAGTTTAGTATGTGGAAAAGCTATAGGACTTCTACAGCTAAAAGAGCTCATAGTTTAGTTAGTAGGAAACTGAAGAGCTCCTGACTGAAATCTAAATGTAAGTATGAAGAATATATTTTGTCTAATGTCTCCAAAAAGAAATTGTATTCTTATGTTCAGAAATTTAAAGGTGAAAAAAATGGAATGGGCAATATTATTTTTGATACAAAAAGTATTATATGAATAAATAGAATTGGCTGAGGTGTTTAGTAAACATTTTCTTGTGAGTGATTCCATGAGTAAAGTCAATTGTTATGTTAGATATGCCATAGACTATATTAATGAGTGTCCATTTTTTGGTCTGGACTCTGTAAGATAATTGTTAGGCCGGTTAAGTTCTCTGGGTCCTGACAACTTGCCAGGATGCTTTTGGATTACTTACACTAAATATATTTCTACGGGCGGCCACGGTGGTGCAGTGGTTAGCATTGCTGCCTCACAGCAAGTGGTTCTCCGGTTCGATCCTCGGCTGGGGTGCCTTCTGTGCGGAGTCTGCATGTCCTCCCTGTGGTCACGTGGGTTTCCTCCACATCCCAAAGACATGCTGCAGGTTGATTGGACACTCTAAAATTGGCCCTAGGTGTGCGTGCGAGTGTGCCTTCTGTGGTAGGTTGGGCGCCGGGCTGGCAACTCGACACCGTAAAACTCCACTGCCATTCAATGTGCGGACAAGGTGATCCGCTGTGGCGACCCCTAACCGGGAAAAGCCGAAAGAAGAAGAAGAAGACACTAAATATATTTCTACAATTATTGCATCCTTCATACAATGTTATTTCATATCCTTGTAAGTTGGAAGTGTGCAGATGTTATACCTATTCACAAGGGTGGTTCAATGGATATAATATCTCTAGTTAAAGGCAAATTAGTCTAGCTCACGTGATGGGTAAGAGTTTTCAGAGATGTTAACTATCCATCTTGACTGCTGATTTAATGGATTGTCTTTCAGATCTGTCTCAACGTGCTTTAACATGACTTTTTATGACCCTGTTACTTTGGCCTTGGATCAGGGTTTATCTGTTATTGTGGTATATATAGATCTTTCTAAGGCTTTTGACAGTATTCCACATAATACAATTATTGATGCAATGTATGAAAAGCCGATAAAGCCTTACATTATACATCGGGTCTCAAACTGGCTGAGAGGTTGAAAGCAGTGTGTTAAAATTAAGAATTGTCCATCTAACTGGGGGTGATGTGCTTAAAGGAGTCCCGCAAGACTCAGTACTGGGCCCAGTGTTATTTAATATAGTTTTTTTTTCTCAGATACCAAACATTCCTATATCTGGATGGCAAAATACACTGATGATATCAAATTTGGACATGTTATAACAACATCAAGGGACACAGAAGATTTTAATCTGTACTTGAATAAAGCAGCTTATTGGTTAAATTATAATGGGCTAACAGTTAATAATGATAAATGTGGGGTCTTTTACTTTGGCAAGCTTAGTTTGGATGTCAAGGTGAAATTATGAGCCACAGTTTTATCAAATTTGTCAGAAGATTAGGATTTGGGCATTAGAGTTTGTAGTAATTTTACATTTAGATCACATGTCCAACTAATTAAAACCAAAACACTCAAAGTTGTACCACAGATTTTTAAGAACTTTGTTTCAAGGAATACAGAATTAAAAAAAATATTTATTGCATATGTTTAACCTATTATTTAATATAATATCATGTTTCTTACATTTCCCAAAGGGAATTTATTAATTTTGTAAGGAATACAGGGGACATTTACAAAGAGAGTTTCTGGGTTGAAAAATCTTTCATATAAAGCCAGATTGGAAATTTTGGATCTTTATTTCCATAAGGTATAGGTTTATGTGAGGAAAGTTGTGCCTAGCATGTCGGGCATTAAGGAATGAAGAGCTCCAATAATTACTAAACATGTAGCTAGCTTACAGATTCTATTAAAATTACTAGGGGTTGTAACTATTCAATTCAAACTGAAAGACATAGAACTTTATGTATGTAGAATAAACTCCTTCTATTAAGTGCAGTGGTTAGTGTTGTTGCCTCAAAGCAAGAGCTTCCCTGGTTTGATTCTTGCCTGGGGTGCCTTCTGTGCAGAGGCTGCAAGACCTCCCTGCGTTTGTGTGGGTTTATCCTGGGTGCTCAGGTTTCCTCCCACATTCCAAACACATGTGTCTGGGGTGTTTCTTCCTAGGCCTATGTTGAAAATGGGCTCTGTTCTAGTTGGACTTTCCCGGTAAATACACATTAAAAAATATGTATTGGAGTCAGTGTTATGAATGGCATTTTGCCCCAGTGTAGTTTTTTTTTCAAATTGTTGAACTTATTGAAACTGTAATAACTGCTGGGTTTCTGCACATTTACATTTAGTGTTTGCAGTTATTTTTGTGTTAAAGATGCTGAATTCCCTGCACTTTTAGTGAATTTACAGTGAGAAAAGTTAGGTTTGCATTCCAGTGGGAGTAGAAAGAAGGCTGGTCACTTCTGAGCTTTGCAAATCACTAATGGAACCTTGGAGTGTGTTGTTGTGATTGGTCAGTGGGCTTTTCTGCTTGTTTGTTAATTTTTCTTTACCTGTGTAAAGTTGTTGGCATTTGCATGGTGTTGCTCATCATCTGGGGAGGTTAGCAGTGCCCTGTATAGATGGAGGCACTTAGAATCTAGCATTTTGTATAAAAAAAACACTTGCAATACTTCCTGAGTACGTAGTTGCATGATGAGCACCTTGTTTGCAAACTGAGGAGCATTACTGTCTGCAGTTACATTAAAATTGCCATTCTTAGCTAAATAGCACCAAAGCAGACCTGACATAAACTTCTATATTACCCTGTTACTGTGGTTTGCATACACAGGAGGATTACTGTCTAGTATTACATTAAAATTGTAATTTTTAGCTAAATGGCACCAAAGCAAACCTGATGCAAACTCCTACATACTCTGTTACTGTGGTTTGCATGTAGATTGGTAAGCCCATAAGACAAGCCTCCACACAAACACATTTCCTAGTTATAGGTTTTTCCATCAGGAGACACACAGATGTTCTGCTCACTACGTTCAGCAAGGAGAGGGTCATGGTCAGCTGCTTATTAGGGACCAGCTGATCTGAGCCTAGCATTAGACAGCTTTCTACCTTTTCGAACATGATGCTGCAATAAAAGCAGAAAATAATTTACTTTAGCGATTGGCTTACTTTTTGATGTTATTCAAAGGGGGTACAATATTTGTTAGTTGGTTGACAGACCACATTGTTTTGCCAGGGATGGTCTGCATCTTTCCTCTTTAAGCTTTCCAATATTAGCTAAAACTTTGTACACCCCCAAAGTGCATTTTTTATGCAATACCAACCTAATAAACTTTCCAACATAACAAAACTAACCCAGGATAAAAGAAAGGCAGTATTATTCAATGCCAAGAGACTAAATAAAAAAAACTCCACTTCCTGCAAGCTCTCATCACCCTGGAGAATGCAGATGTCTTTACTGTTATGGAAACATGGTTTAAAGCCACAGGGAGCACCCTGGTAGTGCAAGGCTATAATGCCTTCCAAACATTTAGACATGCTACTGCACTGGAAGGGACAAAAGGTGGTGATATCTCAATATTCATTAAAAACAGTGACACCTCAAGATTGGTCAGCCGGTATGATGCACTTGAGCTTCTCTACGTCCAAGTCATCATAAGCAGAGAACCATACTATATCACTGCAAGCTATAGGTCCCGTTCTATGAACACCTGAACCACACACCAAAATGAGCTAGAGTCACTCTGCATTGAACCTTGAACTATACTCCTAGGTGACTTCCTCTACCCCACTAGAAACTTTTAAAAATATACTATTTCCAACAAAAAGTCCAGAGATTCCTGAACTTTGTCAACACAAATGCTCTGAACTAGCTAGTCTGTACACTCACTAGGAGTGCCAACATCCTCAACCTGATCTTCACAAACATGGGATTTTTGCATCTAACTGTGTGTAATGCCCTCACTTGTCAGGTCCAACCATAATGCTGTTTTCTTTGAAAGTAAACTAAAACCTGTAATCTATTTAACCCTTGAACATTTAGGAATTGTTCCAAAGCAAATTTCCTGGTACTGAGTGATATTCTGACAAAATTCCAAGCCACCCCCCCAACTCTGTAAAAGTCACACTACTTATGCAGAATTGTTCACAGAGACCCTGTACTATCATGTAAACAGTAAAGCAGCTACACAGGACTTACTCAAAGAACAAGCCACCCTGGTGGAATCCAACGTCAGCAAGTTGTATAACAAAAGGAAGGAAACCATGGCCAAAACTAGGAAGTGCAATGCCCCACAAGGCAAGAAATCCCTCATCAAACTAAATAAGCAACTCAGGAATCTTTTTGCATCTACCAAAAGCAAATTTTAGGTAAGGTTACCTCTCAGGCTAAGTACAAAACAAGGCCTTCTTGAGCTGTGTCAGCGGCCTCAAAGGCAATATACAATAGCTTGCTGAACTAATTGTAAACAGAACCACTTATATGGAGCTGGAGGATATAGCAAACATACTAGCTCATAAATGTAGCTCTGGTTTTACCCCTATTTCCCCCACCAACACTTCTTAAAAGATACCCTTGACCACACAACCCCCTTCTCACTAGCAGACAAGTCCTCAATGTGCCCTCCAAGGCAAAAAATACTGCATTTATGGGCTCATGTAATATCCTGGGATACCTTCTGAATAGCATGAAATATGACCTACTGAGCCCTCTAAAATCACCATTCAACCTTGTCTCCCTAACTGGAGTCATGCCTAGTAAATGGAGAAATGCAACAGTAATCTCTTTGATGAGAGGAGGGCCATCTACTGTCTGGGTAACTACAGACTCATTAGTCTGACTAGACGCATGTGTGAATCCATAGAAAGAATCATCATGGATATGATACATAAAGACACAGGAAACCTGGCACTGAATACAAACACCATTTATTTTTATCAAAGGCAGATTGTGCCTACTCAAACTGGTGGGCTTTTTTGGGAAAGTCATCAAAGCTATGGATGAGAACAAATGGTACACACTGCCTATCCTGACCTGGCCAAAGCACTCAGTACTATTCCCCATTTGGTATTATCATCAAACTCACAAAACTAGGAGTAAACCCCTAAGTCAACTGTTGGATAGCCAACTGGCTCACAGATAGGACACAGGAAGTTAGAGTAGGCCTTATGTTTTTAGAAAGTTGGCCACCCTAGGGCATTACCACATTGTTAATAACACTCTCTAAGAGTAAACCTGGTGAGCAGGGACTGACATTGACTTGGCCTTTGACCAGCACGTGTCTGCCGTTGTAATGAAATCATTCTATATTGCACACCTTATGAACAAGAGTCTGGCATTCAGTTCCAGAAATATCACTATCCTGTTGCACTCAGTTCTCATTAGGCCAGTCATTGAGTACAAAGCTCCCTTCAGTATGTACCTGACCAGGCATATGTAAGACCTGGAGTGTCCACAGAGATTCCTCATAAAAAGAATACAAGGGGTTAACCACATGGAATAGAGACACCACCTCAAAACTTTGTCTTTATAGCTGGGTTACAAGGCACCATCTGATCAAGTGCTGATGGAATTGCTGCATATCCACAAGTCTACCATCATTAGAAATACCTAACTAAAGGCCCTAAACCTCATTTGTAACATAAATAGAACATATTGGACGGACAAGTATGTGTCTCAGAGACTACCTGTACTCTGGAACAGGCTTCCCATCCATGTGAACCAGAGTTTGTACCTGACCCTATCCAGTATACTCTGGACCAATGGATGCAAATTGGAAATTTACACCTGGACTGGTACATATGATCCTGTTGAACAGAGGCAGTTTGTAAATACTCTGCCACTAAACACAACTAGATGCCCCTGGGTAATTTATTCTGTCATTTATGAATAGTAAAACATGACTTGCCATAAAAAGATCTCTGAGTGCTAGTAGCCTAGCAACTGCCTAGCAATCACCTATGAACCTAAGAAACGACAGACTACTCTGAATGCTGTAGTTAACAGGATTGAATGAACTGATTCTGTCTGTCTGCAGCATATGAGGTCATACTAGAAAAAGCAACACTTTCCACAAAAAACTAGTAAAATGAACCACTGAAACAGTTGTGAGAATCCAAAAATAGGTAAAGATACTATACAAACAGGTCAATGACCATTCGATAACCACCAGGCTGAAACGAGCAGTTAAAATTAGAACCACAAATTTATTTATTTTTCCTTGAAGCGCTTTTCGTCTGCTTCATAAGCAGACTTCTTCAGAATACATTAGTAATCCAACCTCCTACTTTTAAAAACCTAAATTGGTCATCAGCTGTGTAGCTGATTGTTAATTAAAAACCTTAAAGGCACAAAAAACTCACTAAATACAAGGAAATCAATTGTCAATAAATTTGACAATACACATATACTGTACTCAAGGTTGACGTATTATTTGTCACATATTTAAATACTTGAGTTACATATAAACATAAAGAAAAAACACTGAATTGTGTGTTAAAATCAGTGTTAAGGTGCATACTAGCAAACAAAAAGTAGAAAATGTGAATAATTAAAAAACCTCATGAAAAAATGTATACATACAACATGCAGCATATGAGGTGTTTATTTTGTCTCTGTGGTGTTATAAAAAATCAAAACATTACACAAAAAAGTTATAGTTGTATTAGTGATGTTTGTTAGTCTTAATTCAGTGCTGGTAGGACGGAAGAATAAAAAAACCTCAACAAATGGGAAAGAGAATCCATCCAATGAAGTTTTCTTAAAAACTGTGATAGTATATTTAGCTAATGTTTTAGCTGGCTGTAGCCTTTGTGAGATGGAAGGAGGAACAGCAAAGATAGTTGAGATACCTGCTGTTTAATATAATGTACATATAAATATAATTAAATGCTGATGCTTTCTCTTTTCCATAAACATCAGTGGCAGGTGTCTTCTCCTAATTTAGAAAAGCAAATCAGTTTCCAAGTAGACTTACTTATTGCAGAGTTCTTTAGAAAGTTACACTTTCATTCCACTTTAAAAGAAAACAGTAGCCAAAAGCTCAGAAAAATATTTTTTCATCATGCCTGGGTTGCATCTACAGTACTAATGTCTGCATGAATCAATCATTATTTAATCATTATTTTTCTTTGTAAATTGCTTTACAACAAAATGGCTGTGTAGGGGTTGGGAGCACTATCACATTAAATGATTTTGTATTACAGTCAAGTTTGTCACCTTTAGGTATCATTTTATGTGAAGTCAGTGTGAACTGCAGTGAGAAGAATATTGACTGTAGTAATTCCCTCTACAATGACTTCCAGTGAGAGCACTTCGATTTCCTCCTTTCTTGACGGTCTCTGGTGAGAGTGTCATTTATCTTTTTTACAACAATATGATAGTATCCCTCTGTTATGTAGAATTTTATGTTACATTTGAATGTTAGACTTGAGAAAGTAGCTAATTTATACTTTAGTCCAGACTCATACCTGCAGCTGTTGGTCCCATTTTGTAGCTGGGGTGTTTAAAGTTAGTTATCTGGGACTAATGGCATGCAGCCAAAGCAAAATGGCAGCAGTCAAAACCTAAGTTTAAAACTTTTTATTGATTCTGCAGCTGGAATCAGTGAACCATCTAAAACTTTATTTTCTTAAGGTCACAAAAGCCTGAAATGTAGCAGCTGCTACTTCTAGCATGCAGGACGTCATGCAATACATGAAACATAAGAAGGGAATAATGTGAAATTTAATATGTAAAATCATACTTGTGTGTAGAGAAACAACTTCGGGCAGAACCACAGAAAATACTACTTATGTTATAGCAGCCTGGCTGTATAGCACAGAAGAATGGAGGTCTGGGTGGGACCCAAGTGACTGGGGTTCGATTAAAGGCCCTGGCACTGGTGGAGTGAAGGGATGTGGCCTACTCATCTCTGCCGTTGGAGGGAGGAGCTTGCATGCATTCAGAACTACACAACTCAAAGGGAGAAGCAGACAAGGGCACAGTTGCTCAAATGCTATAACTCTTGCAAAACCGAGGTGTCATCCTTTATGGTAGCCAACTGCATGTCCTTCCTTTGCCCCATGCAAGGTGCATGGGGCAGGAGCAGAATTATAGGTACATTTGTAATGTAGTGCTGTAAGTGACATTGTACTGTAGGCATTGTTGTTTAGAATGAAGCAAAAATGTGGGCTTGTACTGTCGTCTACCTGCAGGTAATCATAACTTCATGGGATGCCCAAGCATTTGAAGTGTTGTGGTTCATAATCAGCAGGATTAATATCTGAAGAATTGCTTTAACCCAATTCAGTTTGTCAGATGACTCAGTTGATACTGAAATCTTGTCACCTACACAGTTACGGGACCAGTTAGTTGCATCTTACACTGTCACAGCTCATACACATTTCTACTCTCACACAATTTCTGTCACTCTATAAACTAAAAAAAAACATTTTGTTCTTCTTTTGCCTGGACAATAGCTGAAACTGGTACACCTTAATCAGTCCAACATCATAGTTAAGAAACAGAAAAGTAAAAAAATGCCACTGTGCCAAAACTACATTTGTACCATGTAATGAAACCCTCTGCAACATACAATGCAACAACTGAGTGCCTTTTAACCTACTTCTGAAGACTAAAAGGTATCTTACCTCTATAAGCATATCCGTTTACTCCTGTCTAGGTCATTAGTATGCAAACTATTGATTAAAATCTACTATGGAATTGTAAGGCTAGGCTTCTTAAGATTATTACGGATGAATAACATAGTAAGTACCCATGATCCAATGACCTTATGTAACATCTGCACTTGTCGTCATATGTGTTCTTCGAATTATATGAAATTTCCCAGCTTTTGTAATATGTGTAAGGGAGTATACAAACATTAATGAAAATGTGTATTCCCCATTTTTGTCTCTTTGGTTAGCTGTACAACATGGTGCTCACACTGTCTGAAACCCTGTCATTTCCTTGCAGACATGATGAACCACAAACTGAAACATTACAGATATTAGTTGGAGTACAAAAACCTTATGATTTTTATTATCAGACAGATGCTATGTATCCTCCATTTAAACAGAGTGTCTGCTGTTGGTTACTTTCCCAATCCCAAGTTTAACTTTAGTGAATAATTACACAGTTCTACTAAAAAATGCTGACTTCCTGAAAGTTGATGTGTTGAAAGGATGAAAAAAATGCTTGAAAGTCAAATAAACACAATGCAGTACATTATCTAATACTGAAACAGTGAGAAGTAAAGACAGACTCTCTCAACCGTGAATTAATCCTGTTGAATAGCATTTCCACATTACTGGTAGGTTACTGACCTTTCTTTTTCTTTTTATTTAATTTAGCATGTTATTTTGAAGACATTTTTTTGCTGTATGTAGTGTTGTCCTTTTTTGATGGAATTAGTTTTGATAAACCTATACTGAATGTTTAGTAATATATCCATTGTACTAGTCATAACCTCACCTGTATTGTCAGTAAATGTAGCTTTCTGAAACTTTACATTATAATGACAAAATAAATGGTTGAATCATAACAAATGGCACATTATTAAAGATCTAATAACAATTGTAAATAATGTAAACTTTTACTACTGCGGAAGCTAAACTTAGAAAAGCATATCCTGTAGCCCATATTACTCAGATGAGAATGTCTGGTTACTCCAGGGGAATCACTGGTCCACTTTATACCACACTAATCCTGGCCATTATTGAATTCAGTACTGCTTTTTGTATCTTTTTAAAACTGCCTGAAATATCTATATAGGTAATATGGGTAGAAAATTAGTTATTCAGGAACTGTCATTATATTCTCTTTGTTAGAGGAGAACTCTTTCTGGGTGGCCATGGTGGTGCAGTGGTTAGCATTGCTGCCTCACAGCAAGAGGTTCTCCGGTTTGATTCTCGGCTGGGGTGCCTTTTGTGTGGAGTCTGCATGCCCTCCCTATGGTCGCGTGGGTTTCCTCCGGGTGCTCCGGTTTCCTCCCACATCCCAAAGACATGCTGTAGGTGGATTGGAGAGTGTGTGTGTGTGCCTTCTGTGGAAGGATGGGTGCCAGGCTGGCAATGCAACACCGTAAAACTCCACTGCCAGTCATGAGTGGTCAGGTGATCTGCTGTGACCCCTAAGCGGGAAAAGCTGAAAGAAGAAGAAGTAGAGGAGAACTCTGTCTGAGCTGTACAGTAAATCTTGAAGACCTTGACGTGATAAGCTTGCGGACTGCAGTCTTTTTTTTATGTGGGTGTGTGTGTGTGTGTATGTACAGTATCAATTTCAGAAAGAAAATATAGGTAGGATGAACTTGTAATTCTGATCCTAAGCAAAAGCAGTAAGCTATTCTTCCAGGTCTGACAATCAGATGTACCACAAATGTAACCTAACAGGTGGACACTAACTAAAAAATTAAGAGCATGACTGGAAAAGGCACAACAGGAGTAAATATATTCTTTTAATAGAAGTGAGTGAAGCCTCCCAGGCCATAAACTGTGATATTTGTTTGGTTTCTTGTAACTACACTCCTCTTTTGTTTGCAGTAATTCTTTTCTAGCTGTAGCAACAAATGGATAGCCCCTTTCATTTTCAGCATATTTAACAAGTTTCAATATCCAAGTCCCTCCTCATCAGCAATACAGTCAGCATTCACACCACCACGTAACTGAGGCACACAAACCTAGAACATTGCAGCTTGAATAGCTACAGATTCATATACAAGGTGGACAAAAACAACCACACAGCTTTTTTAGAGAGCCAGTGTCAGCTCCACCATGCACATAGACATGCAGTATGTATATATATATATATATATATATATATATATATATATATATATATATATATATATGGATTCACTTCAGAAGCTCGAAATACTGAAATCTCGAATTTCAGTATCTAGAGCCCAAGAAGTTGAATCCACAAAACAACGAAAACTAAAAACTGCGAAATTCAAAACCTCGAATACCGGACGATTTGAATTTTGCGGTTTTACTACACACACACACACACACACACACACACACACACACACACACACACGCTCACGCACACGCACACAGACACTTACCTGAATACATTACCATAGCGGAACTTTAGAAGCATGAAATTCAAAACCTCCGGTATTCGAGGTTTAGAATTTCGCGCTTCTAAACTTTCGCTATTATGTGGATTTGGCTTCTTGAGCTTGAAATACTGAAATTCAAGATTTCAGTATTTCGAGCTTCTGAAAGGAACCCATAGTATATATATATATATATATATATATATATATATATATATATATATATATATATATATATATATATATATATATATATATATATATATATATATATTATACCACTCATACTCAAACCAATATATATAAAACAGTCATCTAATGTTCATTGGACAATGAATGCTAGACATTTTTTAATGATGGCAAGACATAAAAAAGGTCATGGTGTATGAGTTTACACCCACATACTGGCAATGCTGACAAATACTTTTAGGGGACTAAGAGGTCTACAGAATTCTGCAGCCACTGACATTCAATCACCATGGAAATGTGGTTCTTGGGAGGCAGTATATCTGCTGATAGTTTTAAATGCTCTGTATCATGTTGCCATGGAAATGTGGTTCTTGGGAGGCAGTGTCTCTGCTGATAGCTTTAAATGCTCCATATCTTGTTGCTGTGTAATTCAGCATATATAAACAAGGTGTTCTCAAGAATAAGAAAACTGCGGTCAGACATGTTATCAGAGAGCTTTCATTGTTTTGCTGACATATTATAACCCTCCCCCCATACACACAGATTTTAAACAATGCAGACATAGCTCCATATCCTATCCCTTTATATACTCTTTTTAATGTTGTCCACTTTAACCAGAAAAGAGCACTGAGAGGGATTTCACCTCCTCTACAAGTTGTATATGTATCGAAGAAGTTAAAAGCAAAAATACTGTCCACTACATACACATACCTTGCTTACAATATTTGTAAGCTATGTCTGAGATGGCCAAAGAAAACAATTTTTCAGCATAGGAATATGCCGGACTTAAAACACAATATTGTAGAATTAAGTTACTGATACAATCAGTCAAAGGGGTATCTTGTAGTCCAGCTCAGTTTTGTGTGAAAATTATATTAAGCAATGTAAGAGCAACGCTGCTAACTCTAAAATCAAACAGGTCAGTAAGCAGGACAGCAGTCAAGCTCAGGAGATTTAAAAACCCCAAAACATGTGATGGTAATTTGTACCATACTATAAGGATGTCTTATCCCTTTCCTTTCAAGAAGTAAAATAAGGGCTGTTAATTAATTAATTTTGTAATTTTATTCCCTTTTTTTAGTGTGCAGCCTCAGTTTTTGTAAAGAAAACAAGAGAAGATTGCATATTATATCAATAAACAAACAGATAAATATATGGATTAATTCCTTTTAATGATATGCGTAACAAATACTAAAACTAGGAAACCATGCTGAATGCCATATGCCAAGTGTACTGGACAATAACAGAGTACTACCCACCTGAAAAGGTCTACAATAGGGGCAGTTGCCCTCCCCTACTGTAAGTTTGATCTGGGACACTCCTCCCAGTCCAGTCTCATTAGCTCATTCTACTTAATACAGAAAGAACATTTGAGAAGGCCAACCTCCTTAGTTTCTTAACCTTGAATTATCTTCTGTTCCTCCTTTCTCCCTATCCGCTCTACAAAAAAAAAAATATTCAGCTGCTTTTATAGTATTTGTGTTTCCTACTCCTACTCTATTACTTCATTTTTCATTTCAGCTACTTGTTCTCTAAAGTTGTTCAATTACATCTTTTCTGATGTATTTATTACTGCTTGTTTTTAGCCTGTTTAAATTGTGTTATTCTAAGCCTTTTAGTTTTGGTTTAAGCACTTGGGCCTACCCCTTAGTTCTCCCTGGCCTCTCTCCTTAAGATTCTGACAAATATCGATGGAAAATGTCCTATGGTTTCTCCTGCCAGCCTGGTTGATATGGGCATCCTGAGACAGTGCAGCAACTGCCTCATGTACACAGACAACCATCAACTATTACCACCTAGGAACACAATTTGTGAGAGATGCAATTACATTAAGAACCTAGAGTCTATTCTCTCTCTCTTTCACAAGCCACTATATCTGGCACTGAGAAGGTTATCAACACAATCGTTACACCTCAAACACCACCCACAACTACACAACACACACCCACAAATGTGGAGTTTCTCAAAAAAACATACCCAAAAAAAGGAGACCTCAGAGGCAAAAACATATGTGAACTCCACAACCCTCCACACCATATACCACTCATAGTCCACACACCTGTGTCTCGTAACCACAAAGCCTAACCACAAACCCAACATGTTAGTCATAGGAGACTTCATTGTGAGACACACAGATGTGCCTCTCACCAGTCTGGATAAGGAAAAAGTCATAGTTAGTTGTCTGTCAGGTGCCAGAATCCCCCATATCACACATGCATTCAAGTCTCTCAACAACAGATACTGCTATGACTCTGTCATAGTCCATGTTGGGGTGAACGACTTGAGATGTACCTCCCTGGACTATATGAAGACAGACATGATTGAGCTTGGTGAATATGTGTCCTAGGCATGTCCCTAGCCTTAAGCTGCATTCTACTGTCACCCAGAATGATGCCTCAATACAAACAGAAAATGATTGATTTTACCAATTGGCTTAGTTTCTGATGTCATTCCAGGGGGATCCAGTACCTTGACAGCCTGGGAAGATATGATCAACAGCTAGAGCTGGCCTGCATCTGTCTCACTTGGGTTTCAGGCTTCTGACAAAGGCCTCCCCTATAGTGCCTTTTTTAAGAAAAGTCCTGAGGTCAATAAAACCAACATAAAAATTTCAACAAAATGCAAATTACAGGTTATGCTGCTAAATGCTAGTAGTCTAAACATGAAACTGCACTCATTGCAAGCATTCTTAGCCCTGGAAGATGTTGACATTTGTGCAGTCACAGAAACCTGGTTCAAAGCTGCGGAGAGCACCCTAGCCTTACCTGGTTACTCATCCTATCATACATTCAGACCCCAAACTGTGGGCAGCAAAGCCAAAGGAGGTGGAGTTTCGATATATATTAAAGATACGCACACCTTCAGGCTGGTCAAACAGTATGACACACAGGAGACACTCAAGGTGCAGTTAACCATTGACAAGACCCCTATTCAAATCATAGCTAGCTACAGACCTCCAAATTTGACTCAAGATGCCCACTCCACCTATCTTTGAATCTATCAAAATTCAACTCTTTACCCTGATCCTGGGCAACTTTAACTACCCAGTCATAGACTGGAAAAACTACTCAAGCCAGAAAGCAAATGTACAGAGATTCCTTGATTTTATCAATGCAAATGCCTTGGAACAGCAAGTCATTATCCCCACAAGAGGTGATAATATCTTGGACTTGGTATTAGCCAACATGAATAACCACTGCAGCATCCCTACAGTATCATCCTCCCTGATAAGATCTGACCAGAAAGTGGTCACTTTCAAGTCAGCATCTCCCATGACACCCTCTAGCTAGGGTGAAAAAGATACATTTCTCCAAAGCTGATTACAACCTCCTGATTGATGGTATAAACAGCTTCACAGCCCCCTCCACCTCTGTAGAAACTGGTACCAATATCCAAATCTACACAAAAGTACTATATGAGCATTTATATAGATGAATGGAATCAGTAATACCTGACAGGACAAAATCATTCTCCGCAAGGAAGAGGAAACCTGGCTGGTGGACATCTGCAATAAATAAACTATATAACAAAAGGAAAAAAATTGCTGTCCAGGACCAAGAAGGAGCAGGTGCCCAAGGTTCCCTATTACACAATCGAAGACACTGTTTTTCGAATGTGTACTAGTTGAACTGAAAACATTGCAAACACTAAACTGCGAACGGCCACATACGCACATTTTTTCCTAGGGAAAAAATTCAGTTGGCCATTCTCGCAGTTTGCCCTGTTCCCCAATGCTGAGCGATCTCAGAGTTGGTATATTTATATAGGGGGTGTGTGGGTGGTGTAGCCCCCCATGTTGGGAATGTGGGGTGCAAGCCCCCCCCACTTGATTGGGTTTGGGAAGTGTGTTTCGTTTGTTTACAGCCTTGCAATTTTTTCCCTAGGAAAAAATTTGCGGACGTGGCCGTTTGCGGTTATGTTGTTTCGATGTTTTTGGGTCGACTATTATGCGTTTGAAGAACAGTGTCTTCGATCGTGTAATATAGACCCATGCCCAATTGGAAACCATCTCACCTTAGCCTGAGCAAGCAAATAGGAGCACTAGTGAAATCCTCTAAAGCTAACTTCGAGTCCAAATTGGCCACATCTACTAGAGACAATTCATAAGGCCTTCTTCACATATGTGAGCAATCTCAAAGAAGCACACAGATCTGTTCAGAACTGGTGGTCAAAGACACCACATACACAAATGCTGTAGATATAGCCAACCTACTGGCTGACAGATTCAGTGAAAACTTCACCTCTCTGTCCACCTATCATTAAATCAAGACATCCCCAGTATCTGCCCCCTCTCCTTATATCTAGGGAACAGGTCATCACTGCCCTCTCAAAGGCAAAAAATACAACCTCCATGGGACCAAATAACATCCCAGGCTGCATCCTACATGAACTAAGGCATGAACTTGCAGCACCATTAGGCACCCTATTCAACCAAAGCCTGAGTACTAGCTTTGTCTCAGCTGAGTGGAGGACAGCCACTGTCACCCCTTTACACAAAGGTGGATCATTCACTGATCTGGGAAATTATAGACCCATCAGCCTAACTAGCCTGATCTGGAAGGCCATGGAATGGATTATCATGGACCTCATTAACAGGGACATTGGCAACCTCCAAAAACTCGACCCCACACAGTTTGGCTTTTAGAAGGGGAGTTCATGTCTGTTAAATCTGGTCAACTTCTTTGAGACAGTCATCAAAGCCATGGATGAGGAAAAATGGTGCACACCGCCTACTTTGACCTGACCAAAGCCTTTGAAACTATTCCCCACTCAGGCATAAGAGATAAACTCTCTCAACTAGGCATCAATCCATATGTTATCAGATGGGTAGCAAACTGGCTCACTGACAGAATCCACCTAATCAAAATAGGGGAAGCCACCCCAAGCAGTAGACTCATAATAAGCAGCGTATCCCAGGGATGGGTCTTGGGCTCTCTGTTATTCAGGATGTACTTCTCTGAGGTGCAGGCCAAAACCAGTGGGCTATGGCTGACCAAGTTTGCAGATGGCTGCAAGCAGGGCATGGTCATCAGTTTCCCAAGTGATGCAAACATCCTTCAAGAGGGTCTCACCCAAACAAATCACTGGTGCCAGAAACATGGCCTCAAGCAGAATTCCAAAAAATGCATCATCATCCCTTTTGGGGAGAGTGATGTCCCCACATATTATCACATTAATAACAATGTTGTAAGCACACAATCAGTCGTGAGGAATTTGGACACCCAGGTTGATAGCAACCTGACTTTTGATCACTATGTTGCTTCCATTGTATGGAAAGCTTTCTACATGGCCCACCTCATAAGTAAGAGTATCTCATCCAGGGACAAGGAGGTCATAACATCCCTGTAGTCTTCCCTTATAAGGCCAGTTATTGAGTACAATGCCCCCTTCAGCATGTACCTCGCAAAGCACATGCAGCAGCTGGAGATACCACAGAGTTTCCTCACCAGAAGAATCCAGGGCCTCAAACATCTACCCTACACAGATAGGCAAAAAGCCCTGTCCCTCTATTCAGTTTCATATAGATTCCTCAGAGCTGACCTTTGTCTGACATACAAAGCAATCTCAGACCCCATCTTTTTGGGAATGCTGCATAGCCACAAGTTAAGCTCCACTCCAGTAACCCGCACGCACGACCTCTACCGGGTCTGTGACATCAATAGGACTTGGTGGAATAGACTCCCTCTCCACATCAAGCAGAGTACCTCATTATCCCTTTTTAATCGCAACCTGGATAGCTGGATGGGAAACAGAAAATACACTCCTGGGATTACACGTGCCCCTGCTGGACAGGTGCTTTGGGTGTTGACTTGTCCAAACATGGGCTAAACTCTTGGCTAGGCTTATAAGAGCCTAAATTCCAATAGCCTAGTAACTTCCTATGATCCTATGGCATATGTAGTAGTTTGAGACTTTTCTTAAAGGAAAAATTGGTGAAATATATGTAGCCATTGTTGATATGGCACTTGTTCTAATGTTTGCTTTTGTTCCCCCAAAATATACTTTTGCTTATTGTAATGTAGTAACAGATACTCTAAAACTGCTTATTGTTTTCTTCATGGACAGCTCCCCCAAAATCACACAGGTAGAGAAGAGACGCTGGTTAGTAAATAGGATGTTGTGCTCTCCAGTAGGCTTGACTGTTGTTCCATCCTGTTTTCTTTTCGAGCTTTTTAACTAAATTTCTTTCTGTGAAAGCATCTGGTGTTGAAAATTAATATACAAACAGATGCTTAAATATATCAGTAAATATGCTAGTCTTTGTAAATAGCAACGTGATTTCACAATGGCTTTAGCTCCCTAACTGCCATATATGCTGTCATCAATTATATGTACTCTAATATGAAAGATAGGCTGCTCATAGCAGGTTATCTGTACCCATGACAAAGGCTCTGCTGCTCATTAAACTCAACAAACCAAGCTTGGAAACTAGCACAGCCAACTGGCTTTGGAACTATTTTGAAAACTGGACCTTTTAAGGGTTTGCTAACAACTCCTTTTCCGAGCAAAGTATCCATAATACAAGCATACCGTAAGGCTCAATCTCATAAGTTCATAGGTAAGTACTAGTCTAGCTGCCTTCATGGGCCATTTTATGCCTAGCTAGTTTCCCTTTTTGTGCTCAAAATAACCTATCCCTCTTGCTTATAGACTGGCCTTACCCATCCCATGGTCAATAATTATATATTATCCACTAATAATACCAGGGATCATACCACAGATAATTTGAGGGGACCAATACATGGGATAAAGCATTTAGAAGCTGCCTCTGTGCATTGGTAGGACAAAGGACAGTCCTAGGGTCAATTTTCTGTTTCCCATTCACAGATCTAAGTTACACTTAAAAATAAACAGGGATGAACTTTGTTTTATAGGTTCATAGGTTCATAGGTTCGTACTAGGCTATCTGCCCTAAGGCATTTATAAGCCTAGCCAGAGTGTATGTGGCTTACACCACCCCTTAGGATGAGAATACTATGCCCTTTTAGGGTTTAGTTTACTATGCCTCTGTCTAGTAGTGACACAGAGATGACCCCGATCTCCCATCCACATTTCTCTTGAATAGAGTCAGTGAGGGGCTCAGCCTAACATGGACTGAGATTCTGTTCCAGAGTGTAGGGAGCCTCTGGGTTATGAATCTGTCCCTCCAGCACGTCCTATTTATTTCTGTGTTGAGGTTTAAGTCACTTGTTCTCGTGGCTCTGATGGATTTGGATTTTCTGAGGTGGAGCATGTCCATTAATTCAGGATTGGACATGGCCTTGTCGTCAGGCACAGATCACCTCTGAGTAGCGGGTATGCGACGGGATAGAGCTGGAGTTTTTTCAGTCGGGCAGCATATGACATATGTTTAAGACCCTTTATCCTCTTGGTGAGGAACTTTTGGGGTCTTTCCAACTGCTGCAGGTGTCGGGTGAGATACATCCCAAATGGGGCATTGTACTCAATCATTGGCCTGATAAGAGAAGAGTACAGGGCACAATGACCTCTCTTGATCTAGATGTGAAACCCTTCATGATAAGGTGGGCAATATAGAAGGTCTTCCTAACCACTTTGGCAATGTGAGTGTCAAATGAGATGTTACTGTCAACCTGGGTCCCTAGGTCCCTGATTACCTCTTCCGTATTAATGGATTACCGCCATGTGGTCATTTGTCGGTACCTTGTTTTTCCCAAAGGGTATGACTATACATTTTTGGCGTTCAGCTTAGGGCCATGGCTCTGGCACCAATTATCCGTTTCTATGGGGCCTCTCTGAAGGATGTTTGTGTCCGCTGGAGTATCAATTATTTGCAGTCATCTGCAAACTTTGTCAGCCACAATCCTCCTATGTTTGCCTGCACCTCGGAAAAATAAATGCCGAACAAGAGGGGTCCCAGGACTGAGCCCTGTGGGACACCGCATGTGACTGGCTTAGAGTCTGACATAGCTCCAGCAACTCTGACCCTGTGGGTTCTGTCCTTGAGCCAGTTTGCAACCCATCTTGTGACACATGGGTTTACATTTAAGCTGGTGAGTTTGTCTTTGATGCCCGAGTGGGGTATTGTGTCAAAGGCTTTTGCAAGGTCAAGGTAGGCTGTGTGAACTGCCTTACCCTCATCAATGGCCTTAGTGACTGTTTCAAAGGCAGGATCTGCCCTTGACAAAGCCAAATTGGGTAGGATCCAATGTCTGTAGGTCCCCAATGTCTTTGTTTATGAGTTCCATAATGATCCTCTCCATAGCTTTGCAGACCAGAAGCACCACCTTTGTGAAGTGGGACCACTGTTGCCGTACACCACTCTTTGGATCCTGTAGTAAGGCTAAGATTAAACAGCAGCCTTATGTGTGGGTTTAGTTCCTCTTGGAGTTCATGTAGCACACAGCCGGGACACCATCCGGTCCCATTGATGCTGTGTTTTTAGCTTTAGAGAGGGCGCTCTCACCTGGGCATCTGAGATGTTAGGAGGCTACACTCTGCTGGGATAGTTATTTCTCCTTTTGGGGGAGGGGAAATTTGCACTGAACCTGTCTGCCAGAATGTTGGCAGTGTCAGTGGGTTCAGTGTATTTTGTGTCATTTTGGACTAACTCTGAGCATATCTGGGAGTTTCCACCCAGGTTTCTAACATAGCTAAAGAAAGCCTTGTGATTGTCTTTTGCGATTTTTCTCTCAAAGTTGGCCTTGGGTGATTTTATGAGTGATTGTAGTTTTTTGCTAGTACTGATCAGAGACGCCTTCCCTTTTAGGGATTTTGCTCTGTCATGTAGTAGCTTCCTCCTCCTGTTGTAAAGTTTGTTTATGGCTGGGGTCCACCAGACCGGGTGCCTGCCTTTGGGGGAATGGGTCTTGGTTTTATTTGGAATTGCATGATCCATGCATTCTTGAAGGTGCCCATAGAAGGCATTTGCAAAGGATTCAGCAGTGTGGGTTGTGGTTTCCACTGGCCCAGGACTGGGAACATACCTCTCAACCTCTTAGAGCAAAATATCTGGACAAAGCCTAAAATGGTGGGGGAACAAACAGGTACAGATTTTAAATACTGCTCTTACAAACTTAGACAGTTGATAGAATAATAGGTTTTGCATTAGTATGAATTTTCTGAAGGATGTGGAGTCTTAAACTCAGATGCTTGTCATTATTTTGTGACTTCAATCCTTAGCTATTTGCCAGAAAAGTACCAATTTTAGGAAGAACACACCAAATATGTGAGGCAAAAATCTGGACATTCTGTGAAAATCTGTGTAGTTGAGAGGTATGATTGGGAAGTCTGTTTCACAGCAGCATTATCCTCTGTGAAATATATATGTCCCGCCAAACCATTCTGTTGATATTACAGAAGAGGTTTAGATCCCTATACTGAGTATTTATGATGCCATTTGACTTCCTGATGTGCAGTAAATGCATTACTAACGGGTCAGAGAAAGCCTTGTATGCCAAACACAGGTCCCCTCTTAGGCTGTCTGTAGGATACCAAATATAGCGACAGGGCTTTGAGACAGTCCTTGTAGGACATGTTGTTTAGGCCTTGTGTCCTTTTAGTAAGGTATCTCTGTGAGTGTTCCACCTGTTGCACATCTCTGGACAGATACATTCCAAAGGGACATTATATTCAATGTCTGGCCTAATGATGGCTGAGTAAAGGGGGAAAATGGCAGCTGTGTAATATAGAAGGGGTTTCCTTACAACAGTAGACACATATTATATGTTTTCCTGTAACAGACACTACACAGCAAATTCACCAAACTATGTAACTGGATTCATGGAAACAAACTTATAAGCAGGCCTTTGTAAATACAGTTATTTTTCTTTGCGCACAAACTATGAAACTTCCACACTCTGTTACTAAAGGATCCTATGAATAAAATAATTCCAAATATAACAGAAGAGAAATAACTTGGACTAATCTGTGACTCAGCACTATCTCTCACCCTAGATATGGAGACTATAAGTAATAAAGTGCCTTCCACAAACAACTATGTTATTAGATAACCAACCTAGCTGTTTACCAGATTCCAGCCAGAATGTATTAATCTATGAACTGCAGTATGGCCTTTGTATTCCTTACACTCTGCCTATAATGCAGAAATAGCTGAAAAAGAAAAAAGCATATCGAGTTGTAGTTCTGAGTGGCCCACATGTCCATCATTGTGACAGCCTAATGAAAAAAGCATTGGCTACCTAGTCAGAGCAGAGTGACCCCTCTTCTCAACAAATTGGCATCTAAAGTGATTAAGTTAGGACATTGCTCCCCACCAATAAAAAACAAAACTCTTTATTAAGAAACAAAGCTAGTCTTTAAGGGATAATCATGATGAACTAATACATTTCCCCACCATACATTGATTTGGTGACATCCACCCCAACCCAGCTCCCAATCAAACCCCAAACGATAAAATATACCCGGAAACTTTAAAAATAGTCACTCTAAGCATTAGAAGCATATGCAACAAAACCACAGATTTTCATTCATGACCCAACACAACCCAGACATCTTAGTCACAACTGAAGTCTGAAATAAAAGATGGTGAAATACTACCCCCCTGGTAATATTATTATTAGGCTTGATAGAAAACATAAAAAGGCAGGTGGAATAACTATAATCTTTCCAAATATACTCACAGTAACTCCCAATTTTTGGAAAAACAAAAATTCTAATCTCATTCCTAAAACTTAATAGAGCCAAGAGCATGTGCATTGTTGTGCTATATATCCCCCAGGACAGAACATTCCAATACTTGAAAACATACTACCCTGGATAGCAGATACAATCACAAATTAAATTATCCTCCTGGGTGATGTAAACATTGACTGGCAGTCTTTATTTGCAAATTCACTGATAACAGCATGAACCTTTTTGGATTCACTCAACTTATCAATACACCAAGAAGATATGGCAAAAATAACACCCAACCATCTATCCTGGATTGGATTCTGGTTACCAACCCATCTAATTATTATCTCCTCAGGTACTCTTCCTGATACACTAAGTGATCACCTGCCAGCTAATAACCAACAGGATTATTACACAACTAACAGAGGAACATAATCTCAAAACTACCCTTAATTTCTCCAATTTCTTCAAGGAGGCTTTCATTGAATCTCTGAAGGCAGTTAACTGGTCCATCCTAAAAAGACTCCCTTTAAATCATGTAGTTGAATATTTCAATGCAGCATTTCTAAATATTCTTAACACCTTAGCCTCACAACATACAAAAAAGAATTAAAAGCAGCTATGGCTCACCAACCAATGCAAATTCCTTATGAAAGACAGAGACAAAGTATGGATTAACTGGCTAAAGAATAAAAATGACAACAATTGGCAATTATTTGGACAGCTACGAAACCAAGTCAAAAGACAAGTTAATAGAAATAAAAAGTCTTATACTCATCTACAAGATAGCCATACAAACAACCCTAAAAATTCTGGTCTGCCATATCCTCTCTCATGAGCCCAGGTACCAAAAAGAATCCTCTTTAAACAGCTACCTATTTCAATACATACTTCACAGAATGCATAACCAGCTTAACCTCAAACTCACCTAACACATCCGCTTTCACACAGCCAACTTCCCCTACCTTAGGCCCTACCACATTTCTTTCACAAAAGTCACCTATCTGCAACCTCTCCAATACACATGCAGACAATTCCACACACTTTAACTTTCAACAGTTTCTATAACTCTCTTAAAAAAGCTTTTACGTAAACTAAAACCTTGTTCCTCCTCAGCTTCCCCCGGAATACCTAAATGTAGCTGCAGATGCAATAGCATACCCTATTACCATTCTTATTAATAGATCAATAACAGAATCCTGTGTCCCTGACACACATTACCCCATTACATAAAGGAGATAATATCACTAACTTTACAAATTTCCATCCTATAGCCATCCTATCTCCCCTGTCTAAAATCCTTGAAAGATGTTTTCATCAGAATTTCTCCACCATCTCTTACAAAATAAGCTAATCACCAATATGCAACATGGATTTCATACAGACCACTGCACCTCTACTGCTTTACTATCACTTATAGACACTGTCAATAAAGCTCACAACTCTAATAAACTTGTATTTGCAATATTCTGGATGTGTCAAAGGCCTTTGGCATGGTCTCTCACAGTAAACACCTTCATCAATTTTCCACCATGGGTCTAGCATCTCCATCAATTCAGTGGTTCTCTAGCTACTTTGCCAACAAGCTGTAAAATGGCAAGGATCCATCTTTGCATATCTTCCACTTCCACAGGAGTTCAACAGGGATCCATCCTTGGCTCTCTACTATTCAATATTTATTTATGAATAACCTACATTCATCTTCTTGTGAAGGCACCTTGATTCAATATGCAGATGGCTCTATGAAACATCTTAACTCACCTCCAAGAAATTACTCAACAAGCTGTCATCTCCATTGAATCCTGGATTATAAGAGCACAACTCCTACCTAACTGTCCAAAAACCAAACTCCTCCTCTTTACATCAAAAACTAACACCCTAACAAACCATCTTTCAAAATATTTTCAGCAAATGGCACTGAGAGTCATAATAGATGATAATCTTAAATCTGACCTCCACATTTAAAGAAATATCAAGAAAACCCATCAAAAACTAGGTATGCTATATAGAAACAATCATTTTCTGAGCACACCCACAAAAATCACTCTAGCCAAACCCTACCTTCTGCCCTCTTTACTCTATGGAGCACCAATTCTAACTAATTTACAATCTTCCATAAAAAAACTTGAAAGCTGCTACAACAAAATTGCCAAGTTTGCTACTAATTCAGCCTCCTTTACCCATCACTGTAAAGCTGTGCATACCCTTAGCTGGCTGAAACTCCCCCTCCATCTCTCCTACAGTCAGCTTATAACAATACATAATATCATACACAAACCATTAGCCTACCCAGCTCTTACCCCTTTAATCATCATGTATTTTCCAAAAAGAACTCTTACATCAGAAGACAAACAACTTCTCACAATAAACCAAAAATGAAAAGGAAAACCAGCAACCAAAAATGAAAAGGAAAAACCAGGACCAAAAATGAAAAGGATAAACCTCTCACCATAAAACACTGAATAAATACCCTGAACAAAGGTCTTTACTCATACTCAATAGCAAAAAAAAAATGGAATCCTTATCTCTAACCACCGCTACTATTTCTAACCTACCAACCTTTAAATGCTCCCTAAAAGAATACCTTAGAAAATCTTGGACCTGCTCCTGTGCCAATCCTCACTGAACTTGCTCACTATACTTCACTCACCCCTTCATCCTAGATCACACTTCACAATCCTCTCCAGCCTCCTCATCCACTTCTTTTTGTTTTCCCTACTACGATACCTTATTTAATTCATCTCTGCAGACCTTTGCTCTACCTCTTTCCTCCCAACTCACCAAAACTACTTGAAGACACCCTACCTGCACTCTTCTTATCATCTCCTTCTCTCCATCTTTTGTTCTTCTTCCGTCTATAACCACAATATGAATACCTCTCTTACACCAGCACATCACTCAGTTTCACCTGGTTGTCTCTAATCCTGTAATATCTGATATCTCTTTAAACATCTTATTAGAATAGTTTCAGGTCTCATTTATCACACGCTACTCTATTTAACAGATAATATGACTATTGCATTTTTCTCACATAGTCTCATCAGCTCATGTTATTGTTTTGTATTGCATTCTACTATGAAACCCATGTTCTATGTTTTTCTCATTACAGCATTTTTTTCACTCTTATGCCTTGTAATGTAACATCATACTCTATGATTCAAGGTATCTCTACTTGATTTTTGAAATGTTGTGATTATGGAGCTTTTCTCCTCAGCCCTTGGCTGAAAGTGGGAACTTTCAGGCCAAGTCGGAGTTTCCCAGTAAACAAATGTCAAATAAATAAATAAACGGATAATACCCCGTTTTGGGATTATCACTGGGGAAAAGCCTTTATAAAGCTTACACTGGCTACACAGAATCACTCCTTAACAAAAAATACACAAAACACACTGAAGGATTTCAAAGCTATGTTGAAAGAAAATCTAGAGAAGAAACTATACCCGTACTTGCTTCAGGAATGCAGGTAAACATTCTTAATCTGGAAACACTTGCTGTACCTGTATAATATATTGCTGTGTAACTACTTATGAATAAAATTGAAACTATCTGAGGTATCTTAAAAACCTGCTCTCAGTGTGCCTCACAACTGCATACCTATAAATATGTAAAATCATAAATAGCTTGAACAGAATCCTCAAGCAGTACTTATGTATTGCTAAACCATGCATAAAACTTGATAATGTGCAACTTCCTTTCAGATGTTTTTATTAATGTATTTCTGTCAGTAGTTTATATTTGCATCTCTTTCTTCCATAAACTATAATCGTCAGTTAAAGTTTTGCTTCTCTGGAGCCTGGGTTGTCTCTGAAAATGGTTAGCTGACCAGGAGAACTTCCAGATCATTAAAAAGAGATTGATAAAATAGATAAATATGTCAAATAAAATTACAGCTTAGTAAAAAAAAAAAAAAAAAAAAGTCATCTTTGAATTTTTTATATCACACTTGCAGTTTCTCCTGTCTTATTATTCCTACAAACTATTATAATAGTTGTTGCTGTGATGCTCAGTAGAGTTATTTCAATTGAATCTTCTTCACTATAACATGCTTGAGAAGCCTCTTAGAGTCTGCATGCATAGTTTTAATTGAAAAAAAATAAATAAATAATGTTGAAATGGATTTCCTTCCTTTCATAAACGCTGATAAAGAAAATGGCAGTGGTGATGATTGTGGCCGAAACTCCTTAAAATCAGGAAAAAAGAATCACAAACTGGAGCCAGTTTCAATGGAAACTTCAAGCACCTTTAACTTGTTTAGAAATCGATAATTCTTTATTGAACTTTACAAGCATGCAGTATTTATATGCTTTAACATAAAGTTCATCATCAATTCACTCGAAGTGGGGTCATAAATGTATGCCAGTGGCTGTTTGATTGGTCCTGACTCGCAGCAATTATACTTACAAAGGTTTAACACTTAAGGGTTATAACTGGAATGGGTGTCATGTATGTGTGAGTACTTATGGTAAATACAGCAACTTATTGCATCCAGATAGGTGATGCACGACTGGATATGCATAGCCAGTGATAATAGTTCTATGAAGCTTTAAAATCTAAAATCATTCGATTCAATTCAAATAATACTATTTTATTCCAGAAGACAGATTTGATCATAACCAACCAGATATTTGTTCTTTTGTAACATATTACATAACCATATTTTCTTAAAACACTTACACATACTATTCTGGCAGTATATTCTGGAAGTTTACTACCTTGACTGTATTTCTCCTGAATGATTCTAGTAACTTGTTAAAGTTTTATTTCACCATATGTATGCAAATATAAAGTCAAAAAGCTTCATTAAAATGATATTATAATCAATATTTCTATCAAAATGGTGACAGTCTTAACATATCACCATTTGCAAACCATGTTAGTGAACTTGTATTTAATGTAGTAATAATAATAATAGTAATAATAATCATAAAACATTAATTAGCAACTCTGCCATTTCATATGATGTAAATATTCAGATTCTTTTAAACTGCCCTGTACTGTCCTGAGGTGTTGCTAGAATTACTTATAACATTTATTAGCCGTGATATGTGCCTTCACCTTTTTAACCCTTCTTCTGCGTGCATTTTAGCTTATGGTATTGTAGCCTAAAGGAGTGTAACTTTACACATCAATAAAAAAAAGCTAAATCTCTGTGCTGATAGTCTGAAGGGGCTGCAGTTGTATGCTATCAAAAGCCAACTAAAAGCCAAGTACAGAGAAAATAGTTTTATTGCAGTGGCCACATTTCCTTCCATAATCATATAATTTAGACCACATCACATTTATGCTTCCATTTGGAGTAATTAGCTAACTGTAGATAAATTAACAAGTATCCTCTCCTGATACAGGACTTGGTATAATATATCCATATGATGCATCAGACTGAAAATATCTAGAAGCTCAGAAAATCAGATCTGCAGTCTAAGAACATAAACTACATTAAACTACATATATTTGAATCTGTTTTATATATATATATATATATATATATATATATATATATATATATATATATATATATATATATATATACACACACATATATATATATATATATATATATATATATATACACACAGACACACACACACACACACACACACACATATATATATATATATACACACATACACACACACACACACACACACACACACACATATATATATATATATATATATATATATATATATATATATATATATATATATATATATATATAGATAGATACATTTACAGACCCTTAGATCATCTGATAAACTTATACTCAAGGTAACAAACTCCCATAATTACTTTGGTGACACTATCTTTTCCTTCAAAGTAGCCAAACAGTGGAACCTATTATCCCAGAATATCTTAAAAAACACAGATCGTCATAGCTTCAAACAACTCCTGACAACAACAAACAACAAAAAACAACAGCAAATACCTGCTCCCTACCTCTCACTGCTCCTTCCCCATGTCACTATTTGTTAACTAATTTTTCCCTACACTACTATTTGTTAAATGATGTTTTCCATTGATTGGCTGCTTTACCATTTCCTCAAGCAGGTATTTGCTGAACTATGGTTTCCTCTCATTGGCTTCCTTACCTGATTACTTGCATTCTATTGGTTATATTTGCACTAGTCAATACAATTACATTTTTTGATAGGATGTCCGCTATTTTTTGGCTTTGATAATTGTGTGTGTATATATTTTCTACACATGATTGCATTTCATTTATTCTGAAGAAGTTCTGTAAAATAAAAGGAACAAAAGCACTCAGTTACTACAGGATCTGCTTGTGTGTCTTCATTTATTATTACTAATAAGTGGTTTGGAAGTTTTTTATTACATAGTTGATTTTTCTTCCTAGTTTTCTCCAGTTTTTTAGCAAAAAAAAAATATATATATATATATACACACATATATATATATATATATATATATATATATATATATATATATATCTGAGATAAATAGATAGATAGATATGTAACCTAAAGGCTTGATCGTTGTTGACTTTCTGGAGTATGACCTCATGATACATTAAACAAACAAATGAAATTCTAACTAAGTTATGATATCTAATATAATTAGGGTGTCTTGAGTCTAGGTGAGTTGTAGATGTACCCCCTTATTATTCTTAAAATGTTTTGTAATACTTTGGAGCTTTTCTCCCTGGGCCTCTGCTGAAAATGGGCTCTTACCCAGTTGGACATCCCTGGTAATCAAACGTCAATAAATGAATAAATATATTACCCTCTAGTCCAGCATTCTTGGCACATAGACTTTAAACTCTTGTAAGAAACCAGAGGCAGAAATTTGGTAAAACAAAGCTACATCTGCAGAACAAAATGAAAAACAAACAAAAAGAGAAACAAAGTCCACTTGCCTTTTATCAGTTAATTCCAAAAGTTATTTGTAATTTATACAGTACCTTCTATGTAAGATCGCAGTCCTTATGGGCATCTCCAGTATACACAGGCTCGGTTTCACACAGCCTCTCCAGCAACAGGATGCCAGTGACCATGGATCAAGGCCTTGCCTAGCCCTCCTTTCAGCTCCACCAAAAAAATCTTCACTTGAACTTGCCACAGGACACATTTCAAAAGGTCCTGACTGGATGACCTATGTCTAGAAAGCCTGAATCTTCAGTCAGAGTCCCTGCTTTGACCCACATTGAACCTCTAATTGAGCAACCAACTTCTTGTCTGTCTGCTTCCATGTTACATTCTTTTAGACAGACTTAATTGGTAATTATTTATTGTTTAATATGATAATTATCTGCTGTTTTGTATCAGAATATAACAACCCAAGATACATTTAAAGACTCATTCTACTTTTTCCATGCACAAGATGTCACAAGATGGAAAGTTAAGTGAGCCATCATGGAGGTGAGTAGCAAAGTGCTCACTCCCCTTCTTGTGGGGTATTCTGTGATTGGTAGGCATACATTCTTAGTGTTTTGTCCATTGTATGCATCATATAACAGTAATTTTGTGTTTTACTAAACATATACCTAGCAGTGTGGCCCACATCCTTCCACAAACCAAAAGACCCCTGTAGTGTTACCTTTCTGTTCTTTAGTCATTTAGGAGCACTTTGTCCATGGTGTTATGTCTTGGTACTCCTGCCATGATAACACCATTTTATCAACATTGCAAATCATTATTATTGTCACAGTCATTTTTTTCAGCTGTACCTGCTGCATGTAGAGGTCTTCCATGCTGCCGCACATGATTCGTGTCTTTCATCCTGCTGGTATAAAAGCCTTGTGCAAATGTGGTTACCTGTGCCTTGTATATAAGCAGACCTCTCCAGTTTAAAATTCTCTGTAGGAATCACTCTCAGTAGTCCCCCACTGCTTATAGCTGCTCAAAGAGCTGCAATTTTGTGCAGAGGGCAGCACCACTGCAGGTTATCTAATAGTATACAGCTAAACAGTCTCACTTAGACCTTTAAGTGACACGAGCCTGCTCTTTTCCATCTACTAAGGATCTGGTATAATGGATGGGCACTTTTTGTCATCTCTGTTTCTGGACTGGTGGATATGGGCATCCTGAGGCAGTGTAGTAACTGCCTCATGTTCACTGACAACCATTTAATTTTAGAACAGACAAACACAGTGTGTGAGAGATGTCAATACACAATGTCATTGGAGGCAAAGCTCTCACATATACACACACAAAAAAAATGCAAACCAGTTAGTGTTACATGCAGAACACTCACTACCAGCACTAAGGAACAAACACATAGACTCACATATGCATAGGTACTCACTTGTAATCTATCTAAACCTCCAAGACCCCCTAAAAGTATCTCTCAGTGGCCCTGTGCACACTCAAAAAAGACAGCACCTCATGCAACACATAACTCTGAAAACCATAGCAGCTCCACTTCGAAGCCCATAAGGCAACACACCACACACACAGCCAAACATTCTAGTTATTGGAAATTACACTGTAAGACATATTGATATTGCCTTTACCATTCTAAACAAGAAAAAGATCACAGGCTGTCTGTCTGGAGCCATGTGAGTGTAAACGACCTAAGACTTACCTCACTGGTCTATATAAAAGGAGACATGATGAAGCTCTCTGAATATGTGTCCCAGACAGGTATAAATCTAGCTTTGAGCATCCTACCTTCACCACTGATGATACCACAGTACCAGCAAAGAATAATTGACTTCAAAAATTGGCTTAGTTTCTGATGTCACAGCAAGGGGATCCAATATCTGTCAGTCTGGGGAGACATGATCAACAAACCACAATAGTTTGCACTTATCACCACTTGAGGTCCAGATACTGGCAAAACCTTTATTCCCACAGTGCCTTTTTTAGTTTGTGCCAAGTTGTTAAACCCTCCAACATAACAAAAATCACTCAAAACTAACCATAGGTATGGCTGCTCAATGCTAGCAGTTTAAATAAAGAACTGCACTTCCTAGAAGCAGTCTTCACCCTGGAGAACATACACATAAGTGCAGCCATGGAAACATGGTTCAGAACCATGGAAAGCACCTCGGCATTCAAAGGCTAAAATGCCTTTCATGCATTTTTATCCCCCTCAGCTCAGGATAAAACAAAGGGAGGAGGTGTCTCAGTGTTAACAAAGGACAAGTACACTGCTAGACTGGTCCAACAACATGACTTGCTTGAGCTGATCCATGCCAAACTAACTAGAGATGTGACCCCCTGTCATATCCTTGCCAGCTACAGATTCCCTAACATGAGTCTGGAAAATCGGACCTCCTACCTAAACCTACTGGAATCTCTTAACATTCAGCCTAACACCACACTTATGGGTGACTTCAGCTACCCCTCCATAACCTGGGACTGGGAGACTTATACAACCCATAATTCACTTGCTCAGAGGTTTTTTGACTTCGTCAATGCAAACATCCTGGAGCAACTAGTTAGCTCCCCAACTAGAGGTACAAATATCCTAGACCTAGTACTCCTAAACACAGGGAGGATGCTGCTCCCTCCAGTGCCTTAACTCTTCCCTGGTAAGATCTGACATAAAATGATCTCCTTTAGTATTAAAACTAATCTAGAATCCTCAACAAACTCCAACCCTGTTAAGAATTTTGCTAAGGTAAATTACCTCAAACTAAGTGACAGCTTATTAAACTTACAAGTACCTCTGACCCCAGATAACACTGAGGCCTAATCTGAACTGCACACAAGAGCACTGTACAACCACATTCATAGCTGCATAGGAGAGGCAGTACCTGTCTGTGTCAAACCTATGATTACTGGCAAAAATAAGCCACTCTGGTAGACCCCTAGCATAAATAGGTTATTCAACAAAAGGAAAAAAATCCTCTCCAAAGTCAAGAAGGAACAGACAAAACAGTGCAAGCAGACACTCAACAGTCTAAACAAACAAATTAGAGAGATGGTCAAATCTGCCAATGTAACCTATGAGGCAAAGATAGCCTTCCAGGTGAAAGATAACCATAAGGCTTTTTAAATTATGTTCATAACCTTAGGGGAAATACTCATCAGTGTGCTGACTTACTCATGAATGGAAACACTTACACCCAGCCTGAACCTATGGCAAACCTGCTGAGTTAAGCATAAACCCCTACATCATCAGATGGATAGGCAACTGTCTTACTGACAGAACACATGTTGTCCGGATAGGTGAATCCACTTCCAAAAAGAAACCTGTTACTAGCAGTGTCCCACAGTGCTCATTGATGGGACCCCTCTTATTTGGTATATATTTTTGAAGTGAACACAAATGTTGGGGGCCTCTGGCTCACCAAGTTCACTGATGATTGTAAGTTGGGAGCAATCATTGAATCCCCAAATGATGTTGATATCCTACAAAGAGGCTTAAACAACTGATGCCAAAAGTATGGTTTGAGACAAAATGCTAAAAAATGTGTAGTTGTACCCTTTGATAAATTAGATATCCCTACTAATTATAATATTGATAGCACACCCCTAAAAGTAAACCCGGTGGTGAGGAACATAGGAACACAGATACATAGCAATCTAAACTTTGACTACCAGGTAGCAATGGTAGTGAGGAAATCCTTCTGTGTGGCTCAAATTATAAATAAAGGCATGGCATCAAGATCAAAGGAAGTCATAATGCCATTATACTCAGCCCTCATCAGGCACATAACTGAGTACAATGCTCCCTTCTGCTTGTACCTAACCAGGCACTTATACCAACTGGAGCAGCCCCAGAGGTTTCTCACTAAAAAAATACAAAGTGTAAGACTCGTTCTATGGACCAGAACCTTATTTGTGACTCTAACAGAACTTGCTGGAGAGACAGATTCATATCCCAAAGGCTACCTCATGTATGGAATACATTTTCCATCTTTACAAAACAAAACCCATCCCTCACTGTCTTCAAAATGAATTTGATTAATGGATCGGGAACCATAAATTCACTCCTGGAGTACAGCCCATGTCCCTTATGGACACAGGTAGTCTGCAAAATGGATCAGGGTTCCAACACCCAAACACCCAGTACCCTGATACTACCCTACCCCATATCTGCAGACTTAAGATATAATATTGCCATATCCTGGGTATTATTGGCTAGGATTGTAAAGGCTCTTGTGCCATTAGCCTAGTAATCACCTATGACCCTATGCTGTTAAAACCAAATTAATGTTTCCCTCATCTAAATCAGTTTGTCTTCCACAGCTTTCTGTTTTCCTGTGCATAGATTGTAATGTCATAGCCAGTATATACAAATTAATAGTCTTCTCACCTAGTATTATGAAGAATTGCCATCTGGTAAACTTCTCAGAATTACAGTATTCACTTAAAATTTGAGCCGCCTATTAAAAAAAAACTCTCTGAACCAAGATCAACATAAAACTTAGCATTTTAAATAAGGCTAAAACATTTTTCACAGATAATGAAAGGCTAGCCATGTCAAGATATCAGCTTCTGTACTGACTAATGTACTCTTTACATCTCTCTCTCTCTCTATCCTTCCAGCATAAGTCGGAGCAGGCATACAACAGAATATTGAGTTTTGATGTAGGCCACTTAGAATACATACACTTTTCCCATATTCTTTACAAATTCACCTTGTTAGTGTTTACTCAGTATCTCACCATCTCACAAGTTTGTCCTACTCACCTGTCATCTGCCCATCACTATCTTACACCACCACCAACACATGGTGTAACAAACCTCATACCCCAGGGCATTTGTTAGTCACACTCTATCCATACTGAAAGCAAATACATTTGGTTCATAGGTTCATAGGTTCATACTAGGCTATCTGCCCGAGGGCATTTACAAGCCTAGCCCATAGTTTTTTGCTTCGCCCACCTTTAGTTTGGAGAAACTATGCATTATTTTGCTGTGCTCTGCCGAAAGCAGTGACACTGAGAGTAACCCCTGGGTGTATCTGCCCATCCATCCATCCATTGGTCATTCTCTGAACAAGGCAAGACCAGCGCTCTGCCTCACATATACCGGGATTTTTTTTTTTCCCCATAAAGGAGTCTTTTCTTGATGAATCTATCCTCCCCCTCCACTATATAATAAATAACGGGTATCTGTCGTCACAAGTCTCCACCTTCTTGTGGCTCTGAGGGATTTGAGATGATGAAGCATGTTCATCAAATCTTGGTTTGACATGACATATGTCAGTATCAGGTCACCAGGTCAATGAAGTGTAAGCAACTGTAATATAGCTGGTCTTCTCAGTCGGGCAGAGCACAAGACAGATTTACCCTTATCCTTTTTTTTTTTTGAGAAACTTTTTGGCCCCTCTCCTGCTGCTGCAGGGTCAGATACAGATACAATGGGGAATTGGTATTCAATCATTGGTCTGGATGAGATGAGTGATGAGACTATGACCCTCTTGATCTAGATGAATCCTGTGAATCTCTGTGAGCGTAGGGGCAATGTAGAGAAGGTCTTCAGAACTATTTTAGCAATATGAGTGTCATATGAAGTGTACTGTGGTCCTGGGTCTCCCCCCCTGATCTCTGGATTGCTGATCAGTGGATTGCCACCATAGTGGTAGCTAGGGGCTTGTTTTGTTTTTCCCGATGTTTATCTTCACATTTTTTTTGCATTTAACTTGAGGGCATGGCTCTGGCACTCTCTGTGTTCTTTTTCTGTTCTGTGAGAGAGTGTTATTTTCAGCTGTGTGTCGCCTATGTCGCTCCTACCTAACTTTTCATCTGCAACTTTCCTCTGTGTTAACCCTCCTGTGAAAAGTAGATGCCAAACAAAGAAGGGCCCAGGACTGAGGCCCTGACTGACTGAGGACACCACACACTTTGGGTCTGACATGGCTGCGCCATATGGACCCCCCTGTGTCTTGACCTCCAGGTTTTGTTTACTCAGCCAGTTTGCAACCCATCTTATGTGTGTTGATGAGTTTTTCAATGATTGATAGAAGGGTGATATAGGGATGATGTATTATCCTGGCAGGTAGGCTGTAGGGGTAGCTAGGCCGTGGGGCCAATGGCCTTGGTGACTGTTTCGAAAAAAACTGTTGTGAAAAGTCAACATCTGCCTAAAAAAAGCTGGCTTTGCTTTGACAAAGAAAAAAAAATTCTACAAAAATTTTATGATTCTCCATTATTTCCTCTCTCCATGCTCCTGCAGATATCATCGCATCCTTCTTTGGCAAGCTAGGCTTCAGGTCAGGGGTTGGCACCAGTGGGTGAAGTGGGTGAGCCACATACACCCTTTGTGTGCGTCACTGTGCCACTGGATCGCCACAGGGTCTAGATGAGCTGAGCAGATTAAACAACTGTCCAGCTGTGTCTTAGGGTGGTTTAGATTGAGTTGGAGCAGTGGAGCACAGGGGTCACATCATCTCCCATGGATGCTCTGTCTCTGGGTGCTTTTCTCCTGGAGAGAGGAGTGTTTTTTGGGAGAGACAATCATTTGGGGGGGGAGTCAAGTTGGTATTGATGGAGCTTCATTTGGGAGTTTCTGGAGTTTGCACTGAACCTGTCGTAGGATCAATTATGCTTGTCATCATTTAGAATCAATCTTTTTCACATCTCAGTTTCTCTTTGGGTTCCTGGAAATAGCTAAAGAATGCCTTATGCTTTGACATAGTTTTGCCTTATTTTTTTCTTGTTATGGCTTTCTTGTATTTTTAGCTTAATTGAGCTTTTTAGTTATATAGAGCTCTTAGCTTTCTTTTATTATGAGCAGTTGCTTTCTCTTACCTTTTAAGGATTTCTTTGGCTTGTTTAGTTTTTTTGTCCTTTGTTTTAGAGACTGTGCCAGCTTGCCTTTGGTACAAAGAGTCTTTGGGTTAGTTGCTTTAAAGGAGTTTTGGGCAGTTTGGGGTGATTGAGAAGGCCTTTGTGTGAAGACCTGGTTTGTTGAGTGATTATTCAGTTCAGCAGTTGAGAGCCGGACTACGCTAGTCTTTTGAGTTCTGACTGGACCTTTGAGTTTAGGAGAGGGTGTTTTTGAGTCTTTTTTTCGTTCTTTGGTCTTTAGGATTTGATTTGAATTCCTCAGGGGATATGATGAGATGTTGAGATGTGGGTGATTGTTCAATTGGTGAGTCAAAATCCATTGCAACATTGACAAGAAATGGAGCCAACTACTTTATGATAAGTCAGTCCCCAGTAAATATTAGTTAAAACCTCATTAAAGACTTCCCTCTAGTATAGGAGGATAGAAGATTGTGCAGTAACATCACTTTGGTCATACTTTGATTTCATGAATGTCCCAGTACCTTTGAAAAGTTACTTCTTGTTCTGTAAATTCTGAGATACATGCTCACACTCTTCACTGAATTCTACCTCCAACAAAGGTATAATTCTATATACAGAGCAGATCCTCTATGGTATTTTTAAAAATGTGACTATAGTTTGCTATATGTTTACTTTCTGTCTTTTCACCATTAATACAAGTCCTTTACATCAGTTCTGTTAATAAGATATACGTCTTGTATTTAGGATACAATAATTTGCTTATGTTAAGATTCTTCATTGATATGTCTGCATTGTCTGCCATAGTATTATTTGCTGAGTCCTAATTTTATTCCTATTTGGGTTTGACAGGGTTTATCTTCATCTTCTGCATGTGCAGGAAAACCTTCTTATGTGTGTGCCAAGTTCTACCTGGCAACATCTAACAGTTTCTGCCGTGACTATAGTAACTGGTTGGACAGTTCATTTCCAAATGTTGCTGTGTCATTCTGTACCTTTGTCACATCTATTATTTAATGTTGTCATTTAATTTGTCTGTGTCATAATTTATGCACACTTTTACTTTCTTTTTCCTTTATCCTTTATTATCATTTGGAGAATTCTCACTGGGACTCGTTGAAAAAGAGCCTTTGTCAATGAGGATTTCTGGCTACCAAATTTAATTAATAAATAAACAGACAAACAAGCCCTTTAACAAGGCCGTTTGTTTGAGACCATAGGGTATTACTTTACTGTATCTGAAATCTAGACATATAACACAATTTGCAGACTGTTGACTGTTAATAGAACTGTCTCTCCTTAGCATGTGTGAGATACCAGATGTGGAAGTTGGCATGCTCATAATTGGGTGATATGATGATGTTATTGGCTCAGTCATTAGAAGCCATCGATCATCACAAACTATTCTCTTATGATAAAAGTCCATCGAAATTTGAACATAGTTTAACCCATAGCCCTGCAGGTAATTCTGAAATAGTCACTGAAACTACTTTTTAATTAGTGTGCTTCTCTAACAAATCAGTCAATTGTCCTGTGAAGCTTATATATACTTTTCATATTATTCATCATCTTAAAGTACAGATGAATACTTTCTTGATTTCTTTAAACTAAACAAACCACAAGTCAATATCAAATGAAGCATTTTTGCAGGGGACAAAACAGCAGAACCCTTCTTACAGATTCCATTTGCAGTCAGACAACCATGGGGATGAGCAAAACCCTACTGCAGTGTACAACAGTTCTACACAAACAGACATTCACAACATGCCTTACTATGTACAGTAGTCTTACCAAGAGATTCCCAGCATGTCTTATACAATATGTCAGTCTTACACAAATAGAGATTCCCAGCATGCTTTACAGTGTGCAGTTGCCTAACAAGGATAGAGATTCCCAGCATGCCTTACATTGCACAGTAGCTCCACAAACAGAGATTCCCAGCATGCCTTACAGTGTACTATAGTCTTACACAAACAGAGATTCCCGGCATGCCTTACAAGGTGCAGTTGTCTTACAAGGATAGAGATTCCCAGCATGTCTTACAGTCTGCATTTGTCTTACAGGATAGAGATTCCCAACATGGCTTACACTGCACAGTCGTCCCACAGATAGACATTCCCAGCTTGCCTTACAATGTATGACAATCTTATAAAAAGCATGCCTTACAATTTACAACAGTTTTACACAGCTAGAGATTCCCAGCATGCCTTACAGAGTACAGCTGTGTTACATAAACAGAGATTTACAGTATACCTTAGTGTACAGTAGTAATACATAGAGATTCTCAGAATGCCTTACAGTGTACAGTAGTCTAACACATATAGCAATTCCCAGCATGCCTTGCAATGTACAGTAGTTTTACACAGATAGCGATTCCCAGCATGCCTTATAGGATACATTAGACTTACTCCAGCATGCCTTACAGGTGCAGGACTCACACAAAGAAACATCCAGCATGCCTTACAGTGTACAGTAGTCTTACACAAATAGAGATTCCCAGCAGTCTTTCAGTGTACTGAAGCCTTACACAAATGGAGATTCCCAACATGACTTACAATGTACCCATTTAAACTGTCAGGACCAGCAGCTACTTTAGTTTTGATTTTATAATGTGTTAACCCAGCAAAGTTCTCAGTGATTACTGGACATTGGTCTACATTGGAAATTGGTGTTAAAACCGAGCCTTTAATGGACCTTCCATGTATAACAAAAACTTATAACTAAACTCTGAAGCCTGACCAGCACTGGTGTAAACGTAAGTGTCTCTGCCTCTACGTATGATAATATTTGAGGTCTCCTTTGAAGATAATTGCCTTTTTATATCTACTACTACACTTGGTTCATGAATAAAAAGTTCTGAAAGTCTTCCAATAGTGTTTTTACTATTTATTCATTTTGAATAGTTCTGGTCTGCTGTTCACTGTTGCAGTAGATTACTTTTGGTGCTGCATCCTCTGCCAATCAGAACAAATAAGTCCAAAAGCTCTGTAAACCATTTATACAAATGTTCCCAACCCTCATACATAGGTAACAGGGATATAAATGGAGTATGAATCCTATTTGCATCCTTTTTCATTAACTGAGCCAATGTCACCTTTATAAAATTTTTGTAATGTTTACTGGTATCCACGTAACAGTAGTGAGGAAGGATATGTTCTGGAATCTCTTGGTCTAAAGTGATCAGTGTTATCTAATTTGAGATAGATGCTGCACACGCTACCCTGGGTACCTTACCTCACATGTATTATATGCAGAATATGTTTTACCTCTAGTAAGGCTATAAACTACTTTCCTATATTCTTGGACAACAGCAAAATGCAAGAGTTTGTTTTCAGTATGTCTTCCTATATAAACTTCAGTCAATAGTTAGTGCAGTTAACTCACATTAACAAAGTAATAGCTACTGATGAAATATTAGTTTAAAACAATGCTTCATTAAATGAATATGAGCTCATACTTCATAGGCTTACACTGCAGCTAAATAGATCAATCATCTTTAATTAAAGAAAAAGAAACCTAACACTATACGTGGAAGTGAGCACTTGGTGACTTGCTATCCAGCCAATGGTTAATGGGTCCAGAGGTCAAAATAAAAAACAAAAAAAAAGTTTTTCATTCAGTGGGATTGCAGAATATCACAGTTTTTATCAGAATCCTAACATCTTCAAATTATTTCATAAACAACTTTGTTTCTGTGGCATATTGCACCAATGACTTTCTGTCTTTCTGCAAATCTGCGCTGAAGCTGTTTTGAAAATGCCTGCAGTTATTTGCACTAGTATAAGGGGAAACACAAGTAGTCTCACTATTTAGCTATCCTGTTGTGATAAAAGCTATTTACTGTATATCTTACTTTGCATACCTTTTTGATAAATATGTGAATGCTTTTATTTTGGGGTCTGCAGATGCTGCTGCCATGGTGACAGCTTAATTTAGAAGAACCATTTGATAGAGATTATCTCATGACATCCTAGAACATTTTACATTTTGTTGTAACTTTGAAATGTTTTGTTAGTAGTTAAATCTGCTAGGCCAAATTTGTGAATGGTTTTGAAATGTGGGTGATACCTGTTAATGCCATAGGTTCCAATAAAAGTGTAAGCCCTTCATGTAGCAAGAACATGATAGTAGGCTTTCAGTAATCTGTAATATTCAGATAGTCATTATAAAATAGCGATAATCTGATGTGAAAATTGCTATGTCGATATCAGCATGAAAAATGTATGGTGTAAAGATCTAACCATTTGACAGCTGTGAACGGAAAATGTTATTCACAAACTGGCAAACCTATTGCTAACCATTTGTCAAAATTGTTAAAGCACTGAGTATTGCCAGCAGAATGAATCATCAACAGATAATACTGATATGAAAGAGACTGTCGACAGGTTTAGGGTGGATAGAGGAAACTGTTGGCTAAGTCAGTGTTTCTTGAATTGGCTGTGTCTTTGAAATTCAGGCAGGTGAATGAATTTCTGACCTTGAATCAATAAGACCAGCTGCTGAATATGAGTGCATTCCAAAATAAACTCAGTGAGATGGTGGATTGATTCTGCCACAGCTGTCGCAGCTGAATATGAGTGCATTTTAAAATAAACTCAGTAAGATGGTAGATTGATTCTGCCACAGCTGTCGCAGTTGAATATGAGTGCATTTTAAAATAAACTCAGTAAGATGGTAGACTGATTCTGCCACAGCTGTCACTGCTGAATATGAATGTGTTCCAAAACAAACTTGGTGAAACATTAGCCTGATTCTGCCACAACTATCACTGCTCAAGATGACTGTGTTCCAAAATAAACTCAGTGAGATGGTAGACTGATTCTGCCACAGCTGTCGCTGCTGAATATGAGTGCATTTCAAAATAAATTCAGTGAGATGGTGGACTGATTCTGATATAGTAATCTTCATTTGGCAAGATGTCTGCATAAAATGCATACTATTTCACTCCCCATTTTTAAAAACTCCTACAGTGACTTTTGTTTTGTATTTTGCAGTGTAGTGTTGGGGCTACACTTACTTTCCTTTAGCAAACATGCAATGGGATGTATGTCCCAAGATTACTGGACAATAAACATTTGCTCTGTATATCATGGCTTGGATTCATAATGCCTTTCTCCAAGCTATATAAATTGTTATCATGTAAGGTTGCTTTTAAGAATTAAAATGAAAAAAAAAAAAACTTTATGAATCCCAGCTACTGTTTATGTTGAAGCACACAGCAACTGTGGTTTAATATTTAACCATAGTATCTATGAGTGCATGCCTTGCAAAGTTGCCTGAATGCATCGAGTATGATAATATCATGTCTTAATTACTAAATTTTAGACAGTAAATTTCAGTTTTATACAGTTCTTTCTTTCCATTTTTCTTTGTTCTTTTTCATATCCATTTACTCACTGAGCAAACCTCACGTGTGATGCAAATTTTATTTTGCACAAATGGTTTGCTGCTTATCATTTCTATTCTAGTTAATTTCACCGCTTCCCTGACACCCCTGTGAACTTATAATACCTCATCACCTCTTTCTATTCTTCACCTACTTTTTCTATCATCCCTAAACTTTCCCCTGCTTTATACTACTTAGCATCTCTAGAGATCTTCTGTACAGCTCCCCATTTTCGCATTTGCCACTTGTTTTGCATTTTTTGGCTATTATATACTTCATCTTTGTTGCCATTAGTCTTATTGCTCACATTTCTTTTCCCTGTCAGCCCCTCTCTTCATTTTCTGTACCCCACATGCAGAATTTCGACAGTTGTTGTCCCTTGTTTCCATATATCTCCTTTTAAATTTGCATGTCCTCTGCCTAGATCTCTTGTAGCAGCTATACTCCCAAAAGATATGCTTCATAGCTGCCTCTTCTCTGATGCTCATGCAGCATCCCAAGTCTGCTTTCCTTGCCTCCTTATGTAATGTTTTCAGCGTGGGTTCTCATTGGTTACTATCTGATCTGCCATGCCACATGCATTTCCTTTATCTTTTTGCCATTCAGCTTCCCTGGGGTGCCTTCCTTCTGCCATGCTTTCCTGACCTTTTTCTTTGTGATTTCCTTCACTTCTCATGCAGGCTTTCACAAATCATTCTGCTGTTATCTTTCCACGTCTCCCATGGGGCTCTCCACTCCTTTTTCGTGTCTTTTCCTGATGTTCTCCTTTTCCCCTCTTCTCTAGTCTCTTTTCGCTCAGTGAATTGAAACCTCTTCTTGCTCTGACTAGCCTTTCATTACCTCCTGCTCTTGTCTCATCCAAATTTCTTCCATTTTTCAACTTGGTTCTTTCCTATGAAAGTTTCCCATCTTCCTTCCCCCATATGATTCTTTCTTTCCTTGCCCCACATCACATTACCCATCTTTTTAGTGTCTTTTCATTCATTCATTGATATTTTTTCCACCCATACTATTCTCGTCCCTTCATTACTGGTCTCCCTCTTATTCTGTATCCATCTAAGTATGTTATATACAAAGGCCTATACAGGTTTTGTGGGGAATCTCCAGACCCCTTTTTACTACTTAATCTTAGCTCATTTCTCAGATGCTTCTCCCTTTCCAAGTCCTTCTGTAAATGTATTAGTTTGGTCTGCACTGGGTCCCCTGATAGGTTTCTTAGCACATGTGCTACAGCTGGGAATATCATTGTTCTAATTACATTGATTCTAAGTAGTCCTGTGCATATTTTATGCCCTCCCTCTCTAGCATCTCCTGTAGTTTTTTCTTGTCGCTTTTCCAAATTCTTTTGTATTGTATCACATTCCCTCCAGTAGAGCTCTTTTAAGTGTGTACCTTTAACTCCAAGTGGGTGTGGCTTCAGCCTTTAAAAAATTAAGTTATCACCTTACAATTCTAACAAATACTAATTGACAGAGGTCATATATCAATACAATTGTGTTTGTCATCGTGTATGCTTCAAGATAAAATATTCTGACACCTTGTATGTAGCATGGTTTTAGAATTATTAATGCAAATATGAACAGGCAATATTTGACGCCCAGAGGCGCAGTAGGCTGTAACTGCAGAAACACCTGGAGATGTTACTTGGCTGTAATGAGGTGTGTCCTACATACACTCTGAGATATTTAGAATATCCCCTCTCCCCTTTCCTTATCTCTCTCTTATCTTGACCACCACTGTATTTTTCTGGTTGTATCTAAACCCTGAGTTCCACCTGCAAAAACAGACATTATTTCAGTTTAATTTCTCCAAGTCTTTTGGGTTTCTAAGACCATGACAGGAGTGGACCCCATTTCTTAGTCAGGGTATGAATAGAGTTCATGAAATTACTATTGTTTCAGTCTTTGATGTTATCCAAGATGGTCTTCTCAGCATTCAAAATGCGTCCAGAGTTGTCTCCTTCTGTAAATCATATGGGGTTACATGTACTGATAGCATATTTATGTACGGCTGCAAATTATTTTTTATTAGACCTATTGCTTCTGCTCCTATTGGAACTGTATGGGTATCTTTCTTCCACATTGCTTTTGTTTCTGCCTGCAGATCCTGGTATTTTTTAACTTTGTGTCTCACTGCAGTCACTGGGTGTAGTAATTTAAATGTTCAGTGTTACTTCTGTCTTTTTTTTCATGGACTACTATATATCTTTTTTGCATCTATTTTTGAACTGTTATTAATTGAGTGATCCCATGTAATATACACTTTTTAATTCTCTACAATGCTTTGTGCATCATGTTTCCAATACTTCTCAGCTGCTTCTGTATTGCAGTGTTGGCACAATCCCCAGTGCAACAGTCTTGCCACATTATTATGCCTTTCAGTATACAGGCCCTCTGCAATGAGTGTATCACACCCAGCAACAAGATATGCAACTGTTTCCAGTTCTTTTTAAACAGAACCTGCATTTGTCTGTTATTCCCACCTTTTCAATAGATTTTGTAAACCAGTGTGTATGTAGTCCATTGTCATTATTAACGCTTCATCTTTGTTTAATTTCACCTTTCTTTAACAATTCCTGAGTGAAATTTTGGTCAACGTGTGGTTGTTCCAAGAGATCTTGGTACATGCCACTATATTTACTGATTTTAAACATTTCTTTCCTTCTCATATGATCCTTCTACTCATATTCTTTCTTTTGTTTTTTACTACATTCAGTTGCTTTCTGATTTTGGTCTACTTTTGTTTGATTTCTATTCACACATGACATCATAATTCTTCTGCTAAACTAAGGAAATATGTCATCTTAGACTTCTCATGTTTTAAAACTTTCACTATGTTTGGTTCTAATGAGCTCAACAAATATGTATGCAGATCTATGATAGGTTCATAGGTTCATAGGTAATACTAGGCTAGCTACCCTTGCTAGCTATTTTAAGCCTAGCCAATTTCCCCTTTTTAGCTTGAAATAACCTATTTATTGACAGGCCTTACCAATCCCATGGTCAATAATTATATATTATCCCTAATTAGAATTACTGGGATCCTACCATAGATAACTTTAGGGGGACCCATGCATGGGATAAAGCATTTAAGAGCTGCCTCTGTCCATTAGTAGTGCAGGTGGCAGTTCTGGGGTAAATCTTGTGTTTCCCATCTATAGCTCTAAGTTGTGCTTGAACATGAACGTTGTTTTATTTGGATAGGGAGTCTGTTCCATAGCAGCGGTATCCTCTGGGAGATATACCTGTTCCTCCAAACCATTCTGTTGATGTTGAAGAATAAGTTTAGATCCATAGACTGAGTATTTCTGATGCCCTTTGACTTGTTGATGTTCAGTAAATCCATCAGTAATAGGTCAGGGGATGCCTTGTATGCCAGACAGAGGTCACCTCTTAGAAGTCTGTAAGATACTGAATACAGTGACAGGGCTTTGAGATGGTTCATGTAGGACATGTTGTTTAGTAAGGTATCTCTCTGAACATTGCAGTTTTTGCATATGTCTGGACAGATACATGCCAAAGGGGGCATTATATTCAATGATTGGCCTAATGAGGGCTGGTAAAGGAGAACAATGACCTCCCTAGATCTAGACACAATCACTTTGTTTATAATCTGTGCCATATAGAAGGACTTTTGTACAACAACAGACATTTGTTTGTGTCTTTCGGCTTTTCCCGGTTAGGGGTCGCCACAGCAGAACTCCGGTCCGTTAATGATTGGTAGTTGATTTTTACATGCCGAGTTACCAGCCCTGACACACAACCTTCAACGAAGGTACGCCCATTCACGCATGTCTCCATGCAGAAGACGCTCTAGCTGAGAATCGAACCGGACAGCGTCTTACTGTGAGGTGACAATGCTACCGCAGCAGCGCCACCACGGGTAACAATGTTGGCCAAAAATTAGGTCACCATCCATATATGTTCTCAAATCCCAAACAATTGGGTCAACTCTTAGGGCTATATTGTCAATGTGGTAGTTTCCTGAGGTAAATGACTTCCCAAAGGATACAATAATGCATTTTTTGGCATTTAGTTTCAGTCTATCATTTTGGCACCGGTTATTTATTTGGGACAAACTTTCCTGCAGGATGATTGCAGCTATATATATGTAATCAACTTCGAGAAGACCCTGACCTTCATCAGACAAAAGAATGTGTAATCTTGGAACACACTGATTTTTTTATAAATCATTCGATAAGCATGAAGCATTTTTCTTGTTTTCATGTCCAATTGATCCAAAACTTCGGGGGTGGGGGGGTGGGCTAGTCAATCTCCGCAAAACAAGGTAGGACTGGAAGAGCAAACTGATTTATATTTAGACTTTATTTCTAGATGTCAAGCCTGTTTTCAATATTAATTTGTCTTCTACAGCATTCTTTTCTGAGCTTTATTTGCATCTGTTCATGTTTTATTGTTGATCCTTCAGCTGTTCCCAAATATTTATACATTCCCACCTGCTTCATCATATTTCTGCCCCACTGTTATATATTCTTGGTGCTGCAGCTTTCCTCTATTAAATGTTATTTTTGCACATTTATTAAAGCCAAATGTCATTCTTATATCATCTGAGAAAGTTTTAACTATTTGTAGTTGTACTTTCAACCTCTTATTTGGAACTATGCAGTTTTAACCATCCATAAAAGGTAGATGATAAATATTTAAGCAACTGTAATCGTAGTCCAGTGTGTTAAGTATAAGCAGTTTATTGGGTAAAGGACAAGACAAAATAATAGCAGTGACAAAACAAATCACCCTGGAATACCATCCTTCGAATTTGTCTCCCTGAAAATAAAATTGCCCTTTTTGATGGCTGAACTGCAAAGTAATTTGCCACAATTTCATGCTCATTGTAATGCAATTGAACAATGTAGGATGTATTTTGCACATCTGTAAGCATACCTTTACCTATGAATGTAGGATACTGCCAAATCTTTTTGGTAATCTATTCATGCCATACTTAAATTCTTCACCCTTTTACAATTTTCTGTTATGGCGTTGCTTACCAACAAAATCATCCTTTGTTTCATATGACTTTCTTTGATTACCCCTTTGTTCTATTGCCATAACTGATTTTTTTTCCAAATGCCTGTAAACTCAGTCTGCTTCAAATCCAATGTAATGTTTATGTATTGTTGGAAGGCAAGTTATTGGTCTACAGTTCTTGTGGTGGCTTGTGGGTTCACTCTTAAGAAGTATAATATTTCCAGTTGTTAACCATTTTGGTGTATGTTTGGGATGCACATCTAAGTAATTCTTACTCAGAACGAAATATTTGTGCAAAGATGTTAATACTTTTAGCCAGATTGAACTGTATCTGAGTTCCATTTAGGAGATTTTCTTAATTTTGTCTCAATTTCTCTGGCCTTAACTCTATCCCATTTTATATCTCCTACATTAAAAGTCCTCACTGTGTTAAGTCTTCTCTCCATTCAGCATCTTTGTTATGTTCAGTGAAGTCTTTATAATTACTTCTCTAAAATGTGCCTATTTCTTCTTTTTTTGGTGATCTTTCCATTTCTTTGCTTTGTTTTTCATTTCTCTATAAAATCTTTTTTCATGATCAATGAATTGCTTATTCTGTACTTTTCCTTTATTTTATCTGCATAGATTCTAAGTTTTTCTGTGTGTGCTATTTTTAGTTTATAATAAATTTAGTATATGATAAATATTGGTCTGATTTGATACTGTGCATTGCTTTTACCACTTCTATATATTTTTATGATCTGTTCCAGTTTCTATATACTTCTAAAGGTGATACTTTTTAACTTAATTGCTTAATAGTTTTCTCAATGCAATGCTTCCATTGCGGCTTTTAATTGATTTAGCTGCACAGTAATATATTAAACCTATTTCTGTTATATCACATGCATTTCTCTTAATAGTCCTGATAATTGTGTTAATTTGTTTTACCAATCTTCTCACATTTTGGTCTTATTGACTTTTTGTAATCTATTTCTTTCATCAGTCTTAACATGTCTATCCACCTCTATTAAATCAAACAGATCTTCCATTAAATCATTTTATTCTGGACTGTGAGCGTCTTCTTTGCTCTTTGTTTACTGCAAACAGTCTTCAGAATTTCCAGAAATCTTTCTGTGCCATATTCTCACCAGATGGACCCTGCTTTAGATGCTGTTCCTTCATATGAGAATCCTTCGGCACATCACTCCACAACATTAGCTGTGTCAGAGTTGCCACTGTTTCCTGCTCCTTTCCTTGCTGTGCACCTTCAACTGGACTTTCATACTGGTCTCTTACAGAAGGCTGTAGAGCATCAGCATGCTGAAGATATTTTTAGGATGCCTCCTGTTCCACCTCTTGCTCCTTAATCTGGGGAACTGGTCTCTTATGCTGTGACATTACCTGTGTTGGATTCTCCACATTAAATCCTTCACAGATAACCTGTAACTTAATTTTCTAATTAACATTTACCTTACTTGTCCTCTTGTCTACACCCCCCCTTTGTTTTCTTATCTTTGTATTGTGAAGTGTTCCCTATCCAGGTTCCTTTACCTGTATTTCCCTTCAGATATCTTCTTTCCTCTATATCCAGTGTATCTCAGTGTTCTATGACACAAGCATTCAGTCATCCATGTACATTACAAACCTGACCATAATCCTGCTCTACCCTGCTGTTGTGTTAATATATTCCTTGTCTCTATTGCCAACTCTTCCATGACTAACATGAAGAGCTCTGCAGACTGAGGACACCCTGTCTGGTTTCCCTCCCAACTTTTAGGGACCTGGAAACATCTCTGTTTACCATTTTGTCTATGAAGAGTTCAGATGCCACTTAAAAACTTCCTCACTGACAGACACTTATGAGTTAAAATAGGATCTTCCCAATCAGAATCTGCCCCTATTACCAAAGATGTGCCATAAGGATCCATTCATGCCCCCTCCACTTCTCCATACTCATTAGCAAACTTTCTTGTGACCTTCCCCATCTCCTGTTTATTCTCTTTGCTGATGACATGGCCATTTACTGATCACATCACTCTCACACCAATATTCACTGCCAACTCCAGTCAGACTTACATGAGATCTACTAATGGCTAATAAACCATAAACTGCTATTCAACCCCACCAAGACCAAAACTATATTATTTGGAACTCCACAGAATATTCACCAAGCACCCAACTCTTTAACTATCTTTGACTTACACAACCATTCCAGAGAGACAAAATCCACATTAAAATATCTAGAACTGTGGCTTGATCTGTCACTAAACTTCCATCCATTGAAATAGCTTCATGTCCATCTTCCAACCTATTGTTATCCTTTAACCCATCTCTAAAATATTAGAAAACTGCATTCACACTCAGCTTCTTAATTATCTGCTTTATAACCATATCCTTTCTTCTACTCAGCATGGTTTTAGGCCTGGTCACAGTACTACTACAGCCCTAATCTCCTTCATGGATACAGTTAACAGGGCCTGAGACACGGGTAAAATTGTTTCTTCGCTCCTTCCTGACCTTTCTAAGGCCTTTGATAAGGTCTCCCACCCCCTTCTCATTAAACCCTTTTACTTAGGCATCTTACCCCAAACTCTAAACTGGTTCTCAAACTATCTCACAAATAGGCAACAATCCACCAAGTGTCAACATTTTTTCTCACCATTCCTTAACACAACCACAGGTGTTCCCCAAGGATCTATACTTGGCCCTCTCTTGTTTTCATAAACAACATTCATACAACTCTTACTCAAGCTACCGTCATCCAATACGCAGATGACTCTACCATCATCTGCACTGCCAAGTCCATATCTGAACTACAACAGCTCACCCAAAATACCTTCACTTCTACCAAAACTTGGATGACCAATAGTCAGCTCACCCTAAACACCAACAAAACTAAATTTCTGCTACTTACCCCTAAAAAACATCACCCTAAACAAGAATTAATTTGCTATTCATTCTCAAAATTACTCCATCATCGAAGTTGTTCCAAATACAAAACTACTAGGTGTCATCATAGATGAAAACCTAACTTTTGGCCTGCATATTCACAAAAATATTAAAAAAAAAAAAAAATCAAAAATTGGGCATCCAGTACAGACACAACTACTTCCTCAACCACTAGGGACAAAACTGTCCCTAGCCTCTTCCTTTCTGCTACCATCTCTACTATATGGTGCCCCTCTCTTTACCGATATAGAGTCCTCTCTGAAATCCATACTAGACACTTGCTATATAAAATTGCTAAATTTGTAACCAAAACAAAATTTTCATCACACCATTGTTCCTCATTACACCAACTATATTGGCTAGAACTTCCACATTATCTCACATATTTAAAATTAAACACTGCACACAAATTTATATACAAACCATTAGATTGCCCTCCCCTTTCTTCTCTACTTACTCTGTACCATCTCAATAGACCCCTCTGATCTGAAAACCAACTACTCTTGAATGTTGAAAAACCAAACCTCTCAGCTGATCAGCTGCTCTACTATTTTACTCTTTCTAAACTATGGAATACCCCCCACCATCAATTAGGACTACTAGCAATCCAGCTCTCTTTAAAGAGACCCTAGACAACACCTTTCCTCTCTTTGGCAATGCACATGTGCTAAAACGTCACTTCTTAAAACCTCACTCCCTCCTCTATACTACCATACCTTCATTCTAGCTTTGCTCTTATACAACTCTTTCCATCTCTTAACTCCTACTTAACAAGACTGCTGGCACTATCTGCTGTATTTATCAACTATATTCAAGCTTATACTTCATGAGTGTTAATCACTTAAAAATAATTATGATACTTGTATAGTGATTGTGTATGTAATCCCTAATACTGTATAGTAATACTGTACCCTGATTCTAACGGTCATCTGCAACCCCCCGTTGTATTGGACTATTCAACTTAATCTACTTTACTGTATTGTATGTTATGTATTGTGTCTTGTGAAGATTATGTACTGTGTTATATTATGTATTGTTCATTTTACTGTGGAGCTTTTCTCCACGGGCCTCCACTGAAAATGGGCTCATTATGGCTCAGTTGACCTTCCCAGTAAACAAATGCAAATAAATAAATAAATAAATACATAAATATATTTCCACATAGACAATGTATGAGCCAAAATAAGTACCTTCCTCTTCTGGGCCAAAACGATCCCCCTAACACCAGGATCACACTACAGTGGGGAAAAGGACATATACCTTTGGCTTGCCTTAGAGTACTACTTGTCAGTGAAATGAGTTTTAGGTGAAATGAACTTTCAGTGAAATGACCGTTAGGTGATTTGGTATCAGTGAAATGGGTGTCAGTGAAATCGTCTTTCAGTGAAGTGATACAAATCCATGCATTATACATTGCACTCTGATTGTACATTGCACTATGCTTGCTCACTGAAATGTATATACACATTTTCTCTACATAATTATTCTGATCTTTTCTGTTATTGCTAACATTTCTGTATTTTTTTATTTGTGAAATGTTTTGTACTACTTTTTCTACAAGCTACATAAAATTAATACTGTAATAAAAAAGACAATATAAGAATAACAGCAGTGTCAATGGAGCAATAGTTAGCACAATTGCCTTTGTTGCAGACATCTGTGGGTTCTATTTTCACACCATGGTGCTGCACTCCTGAGTGGCCCCATCTGCCTGAGTTGGTGGTAGCTCAGGTGGATGTAAAAGATCCTATGACATCTGTCAAAAACAGTTGAGGAAGTTCCCCACTGCTTTGCCAAATTTCCCCTAGTAGTATACATACTACCTTGGGTCCCCCCTGAAAAGAGGTGACTGGGACTAACCTGGTGAAAAAAGGATCAATACATAATACAAACAAATAATTCAATTATGCTTTATAATTCAGCTGACCTCATTTTTAGAGTATTTTCTTATACATGAGCTGTTAAGCCTAGTACTGTTGTGGTACTTAAATGGAGTTGCCTATTTAATTCCCTAAATTCCATCTAGGTTTCCCAAGACCCACACCTAATATTCTGCTTAATCTATTTAACAATAACATCAGTAAATAAATATGTACATGGGCAGCTCCATTTAAATACCATAAAACTATCAGGCTTATCTGTGCTGTAAAACGGAGGTCAGCTAAATTGTAAAGCATAATATTGTAAAAAGGATGGGATATTTGATGAGTTATGATGAAGTCTGGAGTGTTGGGAGGGTTGAGTTATTGAGTAAAAAGACAGAGTGAATGGAGTGGAAGTTGAAATGGCTGGTAGTACTTTCTGAGTCATTGTCAGTTTTAAGTATAGGTGTGAGATATGTGGTACAACTAGATTTAAGAAATTAATTTGTGGAGGACTGGAAAGTTTTGGGGTTGTAATGATTTTTGTCTTGAAAATTTGTATAAAATTTTTAATTTGGTTTGATCTTATATTTGGCTTGATTCCTGAATTGTTTGAATTCCTGAAGATTTTACTGGATTTTATTATTAGACTATGACTTCCAGGCTTTACATCTTTTGTCATACAATGTTTTGTGTATCTGGATAGCCTTAGGAATTGTATTGGCTTTTACAGGCTTATAGATAAGTACTAGGTTAGCTACCCTTGCAGGCCATTTTAAGCCTAGCCAATGTCCCTTTTTGTAATTGGAATAACCTGTCCCATTGGGTTATAGAATGGCCTTACCCATCTCATAGTCTGTAATTATATATTACCACTAACGAGAAAAACCAGGATCATACCATAGATAGTTTGAGGGGATCCATGCATAAGATAAAGCATTTAGGAGCTGCCTCTGTCCATTAGTAGTACAGGAGGCAGTCCTGGGGTAAATTTTCTGTTTTCCATCCATAGATCCAAGTTGTGCTTAAATATGGGCAGGAATGAATTGTATTTTATGATGCTGGAAAGTCTGTTCCAGCAGCAGCTGTATCCCCTGTGAGATATACGTATCCCTCCAAGCCATTCTGTTGATGTTGCCAAAGAGGTTTAGTTCTCTAGATAGAGTATTTCTGATTCCAGTTGACTTGCGGATGTGCAGTAAATCCATCAGCATTGGGTCAGAGGATGCCTTGTATGCCAGACACAGGTTTACTTATTGTGTTCTAAAAAGGCAAGGTTTGTTTAAGATGTTTAAGAAGAGTGTATTGAACTCTGATACAGATTTAACTAAAAATATGTATTTTGGTTGTTCAATTACACAGGTTTAAGTTAGAGATGAAGGCATCTTTATTGAATTTTGAGAGATTATGTACTTCACTGAAGTGTTGTTGTTTCTGGACGCTAGTTTGCTTTCTGACAAACAGTCTGCCATGGTGCCTGAAGAAGTAATATTATTTGGAGAGGAGATATAAATCAATTAAATAATTGCTCCCTTTTCACTGTTTTTTGTTAAAATGAATGGGAGTGGTGATACATTGTGTGAGACCATATATGTGTAAAGAGTGGGTGGGACCATGATAGGTAAAAGAGAGGCAGTCTATGTCAAAGTCACTAAGTATTAGTTTTTCTTGAGGGAAGTTAGATCACGTCTAGCATAGGATGTCTTCATCAGTATTGATATTGCTGCCAGGGTAGTATATAGGTACTTATTATACATACAGTTTTGTGGTGGTTGAGGATGAAAAGAGAGATTAATCTATTTTCAATTTATGGAGTATTGTGAGGTGAGTGGTTAAGCTGGAGTGTATGTCTATAAATATGTACCTCTTTATGTTTTCTATCTGTAATAATAATAATACAGACTGTGGATAAGATTCCATCATCTCTATCTTCTTGCTTTAGCCATGTTTCTGTTACTACCATTATGTTAGGGTGGTGCTGGGATCGGGTTAAGATCCAGGAAGATGGTAAGGAACCTTTTGCCTTTAAATAAATAATATTGACTAAAACTGACCGACTCAGTTTTAGTATCTAGTTTTCTAGTTTAGTGTTAAAGGTAACATCATCAATATACATACAGATAGTATATTCTTAAAACTGGAAGGAAAATCATGGCAGAAGTAAAAATAAAGCAATATTAAGATTATTAATGATGGGTTGACCTAAAATAAATTCCTTGTGCAAGTTTTAGTATTTTATTACAGTTTTAGTGTCTAGTTTTCTAGTTTAGTGTTAAATATTATGATTGTTAATGATGGGTTGACCTAAAATAAATTCCTTGTGCAAGTTTTAGTATTTTATTACAGTTTTAGTGTCTAGTTTTCTAGTTTAGTGTTAAAGGTAACATCATCAATATACATACAGACAGTATACTCTTAAAACTGGAAGGAAAATCATGCCAGAAGTAAAAATAAAGCAATATTAGGATTATTAATGATGGGTTGACCTAAAATAAATTCCTTGTGCAAGTTTTAGTATTTTAGTATTTTATTACATTTTGTGTATCTTTAATAAGATTGCTGCATTCAGGAGAGATAGAGAAAATAATGAGAGTCACTATAATACAAGATGCAAGCATTTATTGCTGTTTTTGGACTTAATTGATAATAATAGTTTATTCCAACATCTGTTCCAATTGTTCTTTGTTAAATTATCCCAATATTCTAAACAACATAAAAAAATCTGCTGATCGAGGTATATAAGGTAAGGAAGTCCGAGTTCACCTAGCATTTCCAAATAACTAATTATAAATAACCTTACTCAAACTGGTTAACAAAACCAGATATAGGCCTTGATACTCTTATTAATTAACTAGAACATACTAGCACTGTGTAGCGGATGTGTTTCTCAAGACATAAAATTTCTTGGGAATACATTTATTTATTTATTTATTTATTTATTTTACATTTGTTTACCGGGATAGTCCAACTGGATATATGTCCATTTTCAGTGGAGGCCCGGGGAGAAAAGCTCCAACATGATAACTTCAGTTTTTACAAGAATAAACACACAGATTATTTATATTGAAAAGTTATACAGTAGTAAATATATAGTATCATTGCATTTGTTTACAAAAATCTCAGTTACATTAACAGTTGCAATCAGCACAGTATGCTTGTAGAGAACGGCCTGCAAGTGTTAGAAAACAAGTTGGTTAATTAGAGTGAATAATGATGCAGTTTAGTCAGGGAAGGAGCATGGACAAAGCCAGTTGATTGTAAGATACTGTGTAATGCTTTTTTTGAAAAGGTTTAAGGAGGATTGCAAGGTGATATGATTTGGTAGAGATTTCCAGGTCTTGGCAACAGAGTTGGCAAACAGAGAATCGCCTGCAGAATTGTTGGCTTTGTAAGTATGGACCATTAATTTGTCAGCCGATCTTAGTGATCCCAGGTTGTTGTATGGTTTTATTATATTAGAGAGTGAGGGGGTATTTTCAGGATGGTAAAGAACTTTGTGGGCAACTAAGAGTTGATTTAGTGTAATTAAGTTGGGGAGTTCAAGCCAGCACAGTTGTTTCAGGTTCTGGCAGTGATGTGTTCTGTAGGTGGAGTTAGTTGTGAATCTGGCAATATGGTTATAGCTGTGTGAGAGCTTATTCAGTTCTGATTTATTTAGGTTTGAGAGAATGGGGGAGGCATAAGTAAGAGTAGAGAGTAGTTGTGACCTGGCAATTGCTATTCTAGCCTGTGGGGTTAAGAATGCTTTGTTTCTGTACATTGAACCGAGTTTTTATTGATGGTCTGAACGGTCTTATTGACCTGTTGGTCGAATTTGAGCTTATTATCTATAATGACTCCTAGAAGTTTAGTGTGGGTATCTGGGGAGATGGTGGTACCATTGTTGGAAGTGATAGTGAATGAGAAAGGGGTGGTTCTATTAGTGGGAGTAAAGAGTAGGAGTTTGGTTTTGTTGGGGTTCAGTAACAGACATTGGTTAGTGAGCCAGTTTTCAATAGTGCTTAATGTATTTTGGGTTGCGTTTTGTAGGTCTGTTGGAGAGGTGGCTGAGCAGATGAGAGTGGAATCATCTGCATATAGGATGCAGGTAGCCTTAGGAATAGCTGTGTGGAGGTTATTGATGAAGACAGAAAAAAGTAGAGGTCCCAGTATAGAGCCCTGAGGGACACCAAGGGTGAGTGGTAGCTGGTTGATAACTTGTTCTGCCATACAACTGCCTGTTGTCTGCCAGTTAGGTATGATTGGAACCACTGGATTGTGTGACTATTGAGGGACATAGATTTGAGTGAGAGAATGAGGAGTTCATGGTTGACCATGTCAAAGGCTTTTGACAGGTCAAGAAAGAGGGCAGAGGATATTTTGTTATCATTCCTATTTTGGTTTATGGCATTTGTAAAGTCAATGAGGGCAGATGTGGTACTGTGATGTGGTCTAAAACCATGTTGGGATTTAGATAGTAGGTTGTTTTGTATTAGGTATTGCATTAGTTGCTTATGAACACATTTTTCCATTATTTTGGCTAATGGGGAAAGAATGGCAATTGGTCTGTAGTTGGATAATTCTGTGGAGTTTCCACCTTTATGAAGTGGGATGACATGGGAAATCTTCCATAGATGGGGGATAGTACCCTCGGACAATGTTCTATTGATTAGTATAGCTATAGGGTAAGCAATGGCTTCAGCAGATATTTGTAAGTACTCTGCAGGAGGAGGTCAGCAGAGAGGGTAGTAGGTTTTAGTTTTGTTAACAATGTCTTAATATAGGTAGTGGAGATTGGCTGGAAACTAAATTGGGGATGATTACTAGTGGGGTTGGAACTGGTATTGGAATTTAGTGGAGTCAGTTGATTTGCTAGTGACTGTATGGTTTCAGTGAAATAGCTATTAAAGGCATCGGCTATGCACTCAGGGATCTGTTAGTAAGGTTGGCGGGGTTGGGGTGGTAGACTGTCCTGGATGGAGGATCTGATTTATGCTTGCCCAGAATTTTTGAGGGTGATTATGGTGCTTGTTTAGTAAGTTCTGGTAGTAGCTTTTTATCTAGTATAATTGATTTTTTTGTTTCATTTCTGAGTTGCCGGTATTTTAGGTGGTCAAGTGGGGTTTTAGTTGAGCGCCAGCAGGCCCAGGCTTTGTTTCTTATTTTGATTTTTGATTTGGTCTCTGGTTAGCCATTGTGCTGGGTTAGATTTCATTTTTAACGTACGTACTGGAGCATGGTAGTCAAGGATGCTTATGAAGTTGTTGTTGAAATATGCTATGGCCTCTTCTAATGGTAACTTTTTTAGTTTAGACCAGTCAACTGCCTTTAGTTCATTTAAGAATGTTGCAGGGTTAAAATTCTTTTTATTTCTGCGTGTTATGTATTTGATTTGGTGGGGGGTCCCTGCCTTGTGTTTAATGATATAGGTCAGATGATGATCACTGAGGTCATCAGGAGAGTACCGATTGTGTATTGTTGGGCTTGGTTATTGACTAATATCCAGTCTAGGATACTTTCCCTACTGGTTGGTTTGTGGATCCTGGTGGTGGAGGTAATGGTCTGCTTATATCCAAATAGGTTTATAGGTGTGGTGGGGGGTATGGTTGAGCATGAGTGCCAGTCTATATTAAAGTCACCAAAGATTATGGTTTCTTGGGGGTAGGTAGTATTTAGCCAGTAAAGGATTTCTTCTAGGGTAGTAATATTGTTACCTGGTGGTATATAAGCACAGATGATGTTCACGTATTTATTATAGCTAGTTTGTAGTTTGGTTATAAGAAGTTCTGCATTATTGAATTGGGGTGGGTTTACTGAATCTCTATGAACAGTTAGTGTATTTTTATATAGAATTGCTATCCCACCACCTTTCTTTGTGGTACGGTCAAGTCGATGAGTATTATAGCCTGGTGGTGTTATTTCATTATCAGTAGTAGTAGGTTTAAGCCATGTTTCTGTAAGACACATAATATCCGGTGAGTGAGTTGCTAAGAGGGCATGAAGGTTGGGGATTTTATTATTAATACTTCTGATATTTAGATGAAATGCTAGAAGGGAGTTAGTGGGAGTATATGTGGTAGTGGAGTGTGAGTTTTTGAGTGTATATGGGCCAGGGTTGGGATGAATGTCCCCATGTATTGTAAGGTTTTGGTGATAGGATATTCTTAGTTTTAGGAGCTTGTTAATTAGTTTTATATAGTCTTTGTCTTTGGGTTTACATGTTGTGATTTTGTGTGGGTGGTAGTTTGTGTGAGACACTATACTTGGTGAGTGGAGGATGGGTAGGTGTTTGCTTGAGTAAAACATCATAAGTGGATGTTTGAGCTTTTGGGTGTTGGTTTTCCAGTAGGTCAATATGCTCATAAGCAGTGAGGTGATGTACTAGGAATAGTATTGGGAGTAGGGTAATTAGCATGTTATTTTTGTTTGTTTCCATTATTTGTTTGGTGATTGTGAGTATTCAGGGTTAAATTAAGCTTACAGAGCTTATAGGATGGTGCCTGAGTAGGATTGTATTGAAAAGCCAGGAGGTTTGGTGATGTGGGAAGCAGAGATTGGTAGTTGAAAATAAGGGGAGTGGCTAGAGTGGTATAAATTTAGAGGTACTGGGGGCGGGTGGAATTTGGGGGCAGGGAGGGGAGCGGAGCGAGACCGAGCGTAGCGAGGGCGAGCGGAGCGGGGCTAATACAGACACAAATTGCAAGCTTCTAAAAGGAAAGTAGTTAGAAGTATACTCTTTGACTATGGAGCTCACAGTTCCAGCTTTTTTACAATTAGAGTTCCAATTTTTAGCCAGGTATTTCCTTTACTTTTGAGTAGCCAAATTCGCTGATTTCTGGGTTTAGAAATGACACAAATTGCCTTGATTTACTACTGGTATACACCTTACTTTAGAGTGTTACTTAGCTGCCAATATGCTTAGTTTCACATTTGGTTTCAGTATAAAACTTCGTAATGCTGGGGATTACGCTAGTTTGTATATGGGGACACATCCAGTGCTACAGACCCAGGGCTGTAATTTAATAATGTTTTAACACAATATTAACCTTATTGGTAGGACGCTGTGGGTAGTGCAGCAACTCTTTTAGTGTTCTAGCTGCAGCGGAGACTCTTTCTTATATTTCAAATCCTTCTAAGTTGTGGGGAGGGGTGTAGCACCTAGTTAAGAGAATGTTATCAGTTTCAATTATTTAGCCTTGATACATATAGCAGTTTGCAGTCAAATGAGTTCAATATACTCTGCGACTATCTTATAATTAGTTTCAGTGCAGTTTTACAGTTAAAGATACAATCTTGTAGAAGGTAGGTTACTTTCAGCTCAAACTAGTTCCATACACGCTGCGCCTATTTCATTGGAATAGTCGCATTGGTATACGGCTCTCGTACGTTGTGCAAACCAAAAATAGGGCTGATTATATCAAGTATAATAACAATAAGAAGCACTGTTTAGTTACAACTTAGCCAGATAATATCAAGTATAATAACAATAAGAAGCACTGTTTAGTTACAACTTAGCCAGATAATTACATTACAGATGTGGTAGAATTAGCGACTACACAAACATTGTATTTTAGCAACCAGAAACACTGTTTAGTCGCATCTAGCCAGATGTATGCATAGCAAATGTTATAGAATTAGCGACAGGCAAATTCAACCCTATAAACTCTTTCCTAATGTAATTTGATAGGCTACTACACAGACAAGCATTCAATCTGTAATGCTAGCGTTCTAGTTCAGTTGTCATACTACTACTATGCTATACAGGTACACAACGCCATTTCATATGGTATACTATGTGTGTCTAGTTTCAGGAGTTAGCAGTATCCTTTGAGATTTTAAGAGATTACTATTTCAGTTCAATAAACTGCTTGCATATTAGTGTAAAAAGTTATAAAAACAGACACATACCTATAATAAGATGCAGCTTCTGGGTCTGAAGCACCTGGGCATTTAAAAAATGGCGCCAAGGGTAGAGGGCTAAGTAACCTTGCTTGCGTGAGTAAAGGGGGGAGGGTCTAATACAGACACAAGCTGCTAATACAGACACAAATTGCAAGCTTCTAAAAGGAAAGTAGTTAGAAGTATACTCTTTGACTATGGAGCTCACAGTTCCAGCTTTTTTACAATTAGAGTTCCAATTTTTAGCCAGGTATTTCCTTTACTTTTGAGTAGCCAAATTCGCTGATTTCTGGGTTTAGAAATGACACAAATTGCCTTGATTTACTACTGGTATACACCTTACTTTAGAGTGTTACTTAGCTGCCAATATGCTTAGTTTCACATTTGGTTTCAGTATAAAACTTCGTAATGCTGGGGATTACGCTAGTTTGTATATGGGGACACATCCAGTGCTACATTCAGTTTTGCAATAGATTATCTGGCTAAAATGTCAATGTTTAATTTACTCCATTTAGCTAAGACTCTGTAGTGACTTACTACACCTGCAGCCATGTTAAGCATATGCAATTTGTCATGATCTCTGGGGTAGATATTGCACTAGTATTTGATATGAGTGGAAGTTCTATCATGGTCTGTGGGTAGATAACTCACTGGTATGTAATATGAGTGGAAGTTTTATCACCATTTCTGTGGTAGATAACACACTGGTATTTAATATGAATGGAAGTTTTATCATGATCTCTAGGATATGAAATGCACTGTTTTTTAATCTGAGTGGAAGTTTTATCATTATCTCTGGGGTAGATAATGCTCTGGTATTTAATACAACTGGAGGTTTTATCATGATCTTTAGGGGCAGATAATACACTTGTATGTAGTATGAGTGGAAGTAATACTCTTATACGAGTCTGTGCAATGAAAGGTTACTGAATCTCATGAATGAGGCTTTATCTAAGTTTAAATTGGATTTGAACTGAATTCCTCTGTTGCATCTAATATGGCAGGTGTTAACAGTGCATGGTTTGGTATACATAGCAATACACTGTCAACAAATCCTATCATGCTCTTCACAGAATACACATGAGCACTATTAAGCTTGGAGCTCTGTGAAATGGAATGAAAGGATGGTTCAGTGTGCATGTTAAATAAATGTGGGGATAAAGGGAATCCATGCCTGGTGTCTATAAAATAGGTACTGAACCCAAAACCCCACTATTAATGATTCATCTAGTCAATGAGTTGTTTTAGACTTTGTTAATTACTTGAATTAATTAAGGACAGCAGTTTAACTTCGCAAGACATTTTATAAGAAAAGGTTATGAGTCCCATTGTATAATACCAAAAACTTCTTTACAGTTTTTCCTATAATGACAAGCCCTAATGAATCCTTAAATTATGATCTTGGGTTTCTCTGTTTCTTGATTGTTTTCAGTTTGTATTCCAGGACTGTTTCCTGTATTGTCATGTTTATGTATATTAATGAAATTGGTCAATAATTATTTAGTGTGTTGCTCCTTGAAATAAAAACATCATTAAGATAGGTCAGATAAGGGTCCTGGAGCCTTTGAGTTGCTATTATAGGTTTCAGCTATGATCTCAATGATACTATCAGTATAAACCCTATAAAAGGCTGTTGAGAACCTTTTTGGACCTTATATGACTTATCTGAGCTGTGGTTTTGTCAGTATCTCTTCTTTCTGAAAGGATACATCAGCTGATTTCTAATCTCTTTAGAAACACTTTGACAGTTGTGTTTCCTCGTATAATTTATGATGTCCTAGTCTGTGATGTTAGGGTTAGAACCATTAGCGATTTCGTTTTTCATAACTTTTATCAATTTTCATTAATATAACAAATATAATATAAATAAAACAGAAGTGCATTCAAATGTTGAAAACAGAATCTTATTGTCTATATAGAAAAAATATGAGCAGCAATCAAATGTATCACAGCTATAATCAAGAAAAGTGACAAAGGAGCCATATACAAAATATAGAAAAAAGAAAGATGATAAAATATCGTACAAAATGAATTATTCGACTGATAGTTAATTAAATATGGGATTTGTATGTAATTAATGAGATCAATCTATTTCTCAGAATGTTCTTTTCATATTTTTCTAATAAAATTCTGAATTTACACCAGAATTTTAAATTACAAAGCTTTCCTTTATTTCTGAAAAATAATTGTATTAATTTTTGTATTTTTGTTTATTATAACATAATTGAAGATATTAGAAACTGCTGTTTGTTGACAAGATATGATTCACTGCTAATGGTCCAGTCTATGGGTTGAATTCTTAAGGAGTTTACGTTTATTTAGCACTAGGGTTCATTACTTACTACAGCTATGATATTCTGTGTACCATGCATTATTGCAGATGTGACCCTTCTCTTAACTTATGAAGTACAGTCACACAGACATACAACAAATATCCCACAATTGCTGCACTGAATCACAGCACAAATCAGGATACACACTATGTAGCTTGCAGTCACATCCATCCAGCCATCTGTCGCTCGTCCCTCTCTAACATAGATGACAAGCAGGCGAGGTATTTCATTTAGATGCTTTAATACATAGAACATAGAAACACGTCAGGATGGATAGCAGCATCATAAAATATAAACAACCAGGTTAATAGACAGACCTTACATACATACATGCTTATATCTCAACAGCTTACTACAAAATGGCAGTTAGACTTGCACATGCTCAGTATTTATACACTTGTGCAAGCCCTTGGATAGCTTCTTAAAGTCACATGCACACATATTGATCTACATCCTCCCTCTTAAAAAGATTGCCCTTTGTAAAAACAATATTAGAGTTAGGCATGCATTACTACAGACATTAGAAATAAAACACAATATTCATGTCCAACTTGTGTGTATCTGCTGCATGATTTGGAGATATGACCAAATCTTGTAACATAACAGTCTGGACTGAATTTAGCAACAGGGACAGTCTTCAGTGAACAACTCGTATCAGGAACTTCTGGATTCATCACAGGAATGGGAATATTCTCTGGAACTTCCTCAGGAATTGAAACACCGGACAACTCACTCTGAGGTAAAGAGTCTTTCTCACAGGCTATGTGCTGTGGCATAAACTCGGGCTGCAGTCTCAAATGTTTCTGATAATGCCTAGACTCTGGTCCTTGTGATTCCACAATGTATAATCTCGGCTCTGGGCAAATATTCTCCATGACATCAGTCCGATCATAAACTTTGGACGTTTGCATCCTTACTATTTCTCCTTCTCATAATGGTTTCAGTGGTTTGCTGGTTTTATTGAAGTAGGACTTCTGGGTTAGGCGTTTCTTCAACAGATTGGCTTTTACTGACATGTTGTTCTTGACACATGGAACCAACAATTGACTACTGATTGGTAATGTGGTTCTGGCTTATCTCGACAGAAGTCTCTGAGCAGGTGAACCAAGATGTTTATTGCGAGGAACATTTCTGAGATTCAAGAGATTCAGGAAAACATCACTATTATCTCATTTTGACTTCTCTAGTAACTGTTTTGCACTTTGAACTGCACATTCTGCCAAACCATTTGACTGAGGGTACTCAGGGCTACTCATGACATGAGTAAAGTCCCATTCTTCAACAAATCTTTTGAATTGTTGGCTTGAAAACTGTCTGCCATTGTCAGAAATAACTTTGTACAGACTACCATGCACTGCAAAATGACGCTTCATCATAGTAATGACAGAACTGGATGCTAGACTGGGAAGTAGGTCAATCTCAAACCAATTTGAGTAAGAGTCTACTAACACCAAATAATTTTGACCATTCCACTCGAAGATGTCGGTGGTTACTGTCGACCAAGGTAGTTCAGGTATCTGGTTTAGCTGAAGTGGTTCCTTCTGCTGTTGTGGCTTGCACTATTACACATGGAACAAGATGAAATACTCTCTCAATGTCTTGTGACATAGAAGGCCGAAATACTAGTCCTCTTGCCCTTCTTTGGTACAGTTGGCTCCTGGGTGACCACGATGCAAGATAGTAATATACTCTGGTTGCAGGACTTTGGAACATTTACTTTTGAACCTTTCATAATGATACCTTTGTCAAACAAAATCTCATCTCTGTATGCACTTCTTGAAGTAAACTAGATTGCTTTGATGGCCATCCTTTATTGATGAAGTGGTTGAGCCTTTGTAAAACTGGATCTGTGGCTATGTGATCTCTCAACTCATCAAGATGTGTAGAAGAAAAATTTCATACTTCTATGACTTCAAAATCAAGCTTCTTATTTTCGTACTGTTCTGTGCTGTTTTTTGGTGATGTGGATAATGTATCAGCAAGATAAAGACATTTACCTTTCTTCTAGAGAAGAGTGAAGTTATACCTTTGCAATCTCAGCATCATATGTTGCAGTCCGGCTGGAGCTAGGCTTTCTCAAGATAGTGACTAGAGGTTAGTGGTCTATTTTGATCTGGATAGGTCTACCATAAACATAATCATGGAACCTCGAACATGCAAACACAAATGCCAAAAGCTCTTTCTCGATCTGGGCATACTGCAATTCAGTTTGGGTAAGAGCTGTCTATGCATTGGCAACAGGTTGACCCTCTTGTAGAATGACTGTGCTTAGACCAAATTTCAAAGCATCACATGAAAGAGTAACTGGTTTGTCAACATCATAGTATCTAAGTGTTGGTGGACTAGCAATTCTCTGTTTCAGGATATCAAATGCTCTTTGGTGCTGTTCTAACGAAGACCAGGATACATCTTTAAGTGTTAGCTCCCTGAGTGGTGATGATATTTGACTCAAGTCTGGGATGAACTTGCTTAGATAGTTAACCATGACAAGAAAATGTTGCAGGGGTTGAACATTGTCTGGTGCTGGCATCTCAAGAATGGCTGTTTGCTTTGAAGCCTGAGCTGGTAAATAAATGACCAAGATAAGTAACTTCTTGTAGCCTGAATTTGCATTTCTCTGGATTGAGCTTGAGATTCGCTTGATGTGCCCTTTCCAGAACCTTTCTGAGGTTTCTGTCATAGTTGCTCCATTTCACGTTGAAAGACCTCACTTGCAGAATCTATCCCAAATGGCATTCTCAAAAATCTGTACCTTCCAAATGGAGTACTGAATATAGTGAGCAATGATGATTTCTTGTCAAGCTGAATTTGCTAAAATGAACTCTTTGCATCTAAAACAGAAAAAACAGTGGCATTTGACATCAAGGCTGTGACTTCTTTGACTGTACACATTGAATGATGAGATCTCTTTAGTAATTTGTTCAAATCTTGTGAAGCAATACATATTCTGATGTCATCTGAGCTTTTCTTATGAACTACCACCATGGAAGATACCCATTCAGTTGGAGTAGATGAATCAACTGGACTTGTCACACCATTTCATCTAGCTCGGCTTTGACTCTATCCTGCATGGTTATTGGAAGTTTTCATGCTGGACTGATAACTGGACTGACATCTGGATCTAACTTCATGGAATACACAATGGGGAAGCTTCATAATTTGTCTTCAAAAAGATCAGCATAGGTAGAAAAAAATGTACTGGGTGATATTAGAGTAGTGGTCTTTCAAGCTAACTTGATGGACTTCCTTATTAAATGAAAGCAGTCCCATTTTCAAACTGTCTTTGAGCCCTAATAATGACTGGACATGCCTCTTGACCGCATAAAATAACAAGTTGTAGCTTCTCCCAGTAGAGTAACATGAAAGCACTACTGAGCCTTCGGTTTGAATTTCTTCACCTCCATAAGCAACAAGCTTTGCACACCTTGCCAAATCAAGCCTTTCACCATGACACACACTAGCAAATGTTTCTGCTGACATAACATTGCACTTGGAACCTGTGTCAACTTTAAGCTTTATGGGTTTGCCATGTATTCTAAGTACAAAATACTTCATTCTTTGCCCTTACATCTAGTGCATTGACTGTTTTACAAAGCACTGACACACCAGCAACATAAAACAGTAGGGTTGCAGCTCTCTAATTGATCAACTTGTTTCTTAAAATGTTCCCTTTTAATAAAAGAATGTGGGCCTTTTGATTTACAAAACCTTTTGAAATGATTCCAGTTACTGCATTTGTAGCATTGCTGACCAAAAGCTAAACATTTCTCCCTTTTAGATTCATGACTTCCACCTTAGTTATGACAGTTGGCAATGAAACTGGGTTGGGGCCCATGCTTTGAGTTTGCTAACTCACTTTTATCCTTCACTGAGACTGTGCAAACTCGGAAATTTGCTGGAAAGCTCTGGGGTTTACCAGTGAGTGCTGCAAGGGCTATAGTTGCTGCCATGTACTTGAGCCTGTTTCTTTTAACTAAGTGCTGCATACTATCAATATGTGCTTTGTCACTGTACCTTCTAGAGATGGTCTCATTTGTAAGCATACTGTGTGCTTTTCTGTGAGCCTGTATATCTGACAAATCTCAATGGCCATATTCAAGGTTAAATCATTGTCATAAAACAAAAGCTTTCTTACAGCATCATCTTTAATACCACACACAAGTCTGTTTGTTATCAACTTATCCCTTAATCACCAAATCTGCATATTTTAGCCTTATTTCTCAAGTTGGTTATATATGCTGCAAACGTTTCCATTGCAACTTTTGTCTTGGGGTTACACATTTCTCTAAATTTACATTTTAAGCACTCAGGGTCCTCCCTTGACTCAGCCGGTACAACAATTTGATGATTTCCCCCCCTCTCCTTTATAGATAGCAAGTGCATACACAAATGAACGTTCCCTTTCTATGGCTTCTAACTCAGCTAAATTAAGCAGAATATATGCCTTTGTATGGTCATCTTTATCAGAAAATGCAGCCTGTATGAAAATGTCGCACTCTTGCTCAAACACTCTCCAGTTCTCAGCAATATTACTGTCAAACACAAGTGCACTGTGTTTTCAAAATCCATCTGTCATACCCACAAGGTGTGTGTTTGTGCATACACTGAAAAACATGGCCCTTGTAATTATGTATGAACAAACTGTTCCATTAGCTTGTAATAACATTCAAATGCACAATAACTCAGATGATCATAATTAATATGAAAAATATGTGCTAAGCTAAAATGAGGTTGTTTCCTCTTATTTTATTCATTTTATGCAATGCAGACTTTATTTCAAACATTTTCCTTTGTAATTCAAATATTTTTATCAATATCGGACATATTGGTATATGTGAATATCATTGAGAATGTTCTGTATGCCTAGTTTCATATTTTGCAAATAAGAAATAGTGGTGAGCAAGTTTTAACATCTGAAATTCATTTCTGACCTGTTTTGCGAAGTATGCTTGCTGTAGGGATGATTCACACCTGTATATTCCTCTAGTTTCAACTGAATGCCTCTCCATCTCAAACTGAAGAATTTGGATTCCATCCTGGCTTCATGTCCTTTAGACACGCCGCTTCTGACACCATGTCCTTTTAGGCAAGCCACTTCTGACATCATGTCACTCATCCCTTTCTAACATAGATGACAAGCAGGTGGGTTATTTCGTTTAGATGCTTTAATACATAGAAACACATCAGGTTGGATATCAGGATCATAAAATATAATCGAACTGGTTAGCAGACAGACCTTACATACATACATGCTTAAATCTCAACAGCTTACTACAAAATGACAGTCAGACTTGCACATGCTCAGTATTTATACACTTGTGCAAGCCCTTGGATACCTTCTTAAAGACACATGCACACATATTGATCTACACCATCCATCCACAACCCCTTTTCCCATTTTTTATCATGGGATCAGGGTGTTACTTCAACAGTGATGACCATGTAGAACCAAGGTTTAAAAAGTTGGGTGGCTAGCCGATTCATAAACAGAGACGATTATGCAGCTACTAAGAATAAAACTTGGTTACCACTATGCAAGACACCTTACACAGTACAGAGTAACGGGGGAGACAGGTAGCAGCACAGCTTACACAGCACAGACTAAAGGGGGGGAGATAGATGTCAGCACACCTTACACAATACAAAATAAAGAGATGGGTGGGGGCAGAAGGCAACGCACCTTACACAGCATAGAGTGAAGGGTGGAAGGATGATGACAACACACCTTAAACATTACAGACTAAAGAGATGGGGAAGAAAGCAAGGACATGTATCTAGGTATATTGCTTGAATCACTGCAATATGCTACATCAAAACAATGGAGGTAGCAGCACTCCTTACACAGTGCAGAATAAAGAAATGGGGGCAGAAGACAACATACTTTACACAGTACAGAGTAAAGGAAGTTATGCAGATGGCAATGCATCTTACACAGTACAGAATAAAGAGATGGGGGGCAGAAGGCAACATACTTTACACAGCACAAAGTAAGGGGTGGAGGACAAATGGCAACACACCTTACACTGTACAAAATAAAGAGATGGTGGGACGGCAACACCTTACACAGCACAGAGTAAAGATGGCAGTGGGACAGATGACAAAATACCTTACACAGTACAGAATAAAGACATGGGGAAAGGCAACACACTTTACACAGCACAGAGTAAAGGAGGGGGAGACAGATGGTGGCCCACCTTACACAGTACAGAATAAATAGATAGGGGGAGGCAACACACCTTACACAGCACTGAGTAAAGGGGGAGGCAGATGGCAACACACCTTACACAGTGCAGAGTAAAGAGGGGACACAACACAAAGTAAAGCAGGACAGAAGGCAACACTCCTTACACAGCACAGAGTAAAGAGTGGAAGAAAGATGGTGACACACCTTACACAGTGCAGAGTAAAGGGGGGAAGATGGCAACACACCTTACACACTACAGAATAAAGAGATGGGGGAGGCAAAGACATGCCTGGAGGTACATTGCTGCACCCACTGCAATATGCTACATCAAAACAATGGAGTACAAAGACTGTGCCACAGCAGACAAACTGCTTCCTAACAGAAGCTACACCACCATGCTGTATACCCTGAAATTATGGACTGCAGATTATTGCCTGGCCTGTCTGATATGAAGTCATGGTATATGATAGCACAGTGCATTCATGTGTTCCTGTGCTGCATTGTCATGTGTCATACAGTTTGTTCTTTCTCCCTTACTGCATCAGGTTGTGGGGATAGTGTTTGCAGTTGTATAGATCATAGTGTTATAATGCATCTTAAAGATTATAAACTGAAACAAACTTAGTTTTTACTTTGCATAAAAAAATGCTTGCAAATCTTAATCCATCTGCAGTATAAGTAAACACGACTGACAGATGTTCATGGTTGTTAGTGTACATGACCGATTATCACCAGTACAGAGTACTCCAAGGATTCATTCAGTACTGTCTTGTGTTGGCTTGTTACAGTTTTACATGAAAGTCTATGACCATGACATCTGCAACATCAATTTCCATTTTCCACTTTCTGCCACAAACCTAATTTGCTTTGCATTTCATTGCATTTGAAGGTCTTAAAGTCATCTGTAAAGATACATATTAAATCTGATAGACGTTTTGCCACTTTGTTTAATGTTACCATGGGACTGGATCCATTACTGAGTGAATGCAAACTTCTTTTCATTCTGTGTGGCATTCATTTAGTCTGCATGTCTCATAGTGCCACAGACCATTTATCAATTACATCATAGTTTTGAGACACTCCCAAGCACCTTCCAGTGTTGGCCAGCTAGTTGTATTGTAGTCACCTGCTTCTGTTCTGTATAAACTCACCAGACTGTCATAAATTCTGCTCAGTAATATAGTGTTGCATGTGCATTTATATATGTGTTTTTGAAAATAATTTGGGGAAAAGATATGTGTATATAAAACTCAAATTCTTCTCACTATCATGTAGTCTATGCTATAAGAAATATGAAATATAAGAAATAGCTGGTATTTAATTGTGCGATCACTGTGAATATTTAAAAGTTAGGCATTTTGAACTGACTACTAATGACTTATAATGTTGATGGCTAGGAGTCAATTTACGTAGAGTAGCATCATGAACAAAACATTAATGGACATGCCTGAATTAATACTGCTATTTTCTGTATTTTTATAAACACTAATTTTTAATCCTAGTGCAAGTATTTACTTCAATGTGGGCACACACAGGTATTCTGTTACCACTACAGCAGGGACTGAAATGCTACTGCCTTAATGAAATGACACAGGCTGGGGAAGGTCGCACCACTGAGTGCAATGCTATGGGTATGCTGTTGCATTTACTGATGGCCTCAGCATTGTGTGCTATAGTGCTGTAGTTTTAATGACCACCATAATGGTGTGGCTGTCAGCATCCACCTGGAACACCGAAACAGGGTGTGTATGGCCTGTCGAGCTTTAGTCTAGGATGTTGCTCATGGTAAGATAGCAGTAAGGTGGGAATTGTTGCAGCTGCATTCTTTTAGTGTCTGATTTCAGCTTGTTACAGATCTTGTTTGTGTCTGATTTCATCTGGCTTGTTACAGATCTTATTTTAGTGTCTGATTTCATCTGGCTTGCTACAGATCTGTTTTCTGACAGGATTACTTTGTTCTTCAGTTCAGTTTATCACAAGGCCGCTGGTTTAGTGCTGTCCATGTGAATAGCTGGAGTCAGGGCCGGTCTTAGCTGATGTGGTGCCCTAGGCGAAGTAGTGCTTTGGCGCCCTTTAAGCCCCACCCATGTCATATTCACGAAATACCCCTACGAGCCACGCCCACAGGTTGGTCACTCCCCAAGAAAGCCAGTCCAGTCATTTTCTTTAATTATTTAAATGCATAGAAGAAAAGATACCTTGTAATGTAGTTTAAACTACAAGTGAAGATGGAAATTCCCTTTAATAAAACTGCTTTGTCTGTTGCTCCTTCACACATCCTTTACTATAAAATTCATGTCTTCAGAAAATAGAAGCTTATGGATCAATGCTTGACTAGAGTTGAGAATGCAAAATACTTTACTACAATGCAGTGGCGGATCCAGGAATTTGCAAAGGGGGGGGGGGCGCAGTCTGGTTAGTTGACTACTACCGTGGAAGCGAGAAAGTCTGCCTACCTTGACCTAGCCAAGGAATTTGATGTAATACCCCACTCTGGCATCACAAACAAACTCATGGAATTAGGCATAAACCCTTCGGTAACTCAATGGACAGCCAGCTGGCACACAGGGCCCAGGAAGTAAGGATTGGGTAGACCACCTCCACAATAAGGCCAGTAACCAGTGGAGTCCCACAGAGCTCTGTGCTGAGTCTGCTCTTCTTTGGCATTTATTTTTCAGAAGTGAAAGCCAATGTCAAGGGCCTCCGGCTTACCAAGTTTGCAGATTGCAAGCTACAAGCAATTGTAGAAGTCCCCCCCTTAAGATACTAACATCTTACAAGAAGACAAATGACTGGTGCCAAAACTATGGCTTATGAGAGACACTTTCTCATTGATAAAGTACCCCTAAAAGTAGACAGTAATCAGGGATTTGGGGACTCATGTAAATAGTAAAGTAATCTAGCTTTTGACCAACATATGTCAAAGGTGGCAAAAAAATTATTCTGTCACTCATTTTATAAGGGCTTGGCATCTAGACCATGCTACTGTACTCAGCCCTTATCACACCCATCATTGAGTATAATGCCCTCTTCTGTATGTACCTGACCAGGCATACCCATCAACCGAAATGCCCACAGAGGTTCCTCACAAAAACAAAGTATACTGGGTATAAACACAACACAATATCTTGTGCAGACTGCCTCAAAGCCCCCACCTCTATAGTCTTATTTTCTACAACTGCTGACAGTCAATTTATGCCTGGCATACAAGGCACCCTTGGATCCCAGTCTAATGGACCTTTTGCATATCAACAAAAGGAACAACACCTGAACTACTAAATCTAAGGATTTCATGCTTGCAACTTAAATAGGACATGTTGGTGGGACAGGTATGCATCTCAGAAATCCCCACTCTGGAATAGGCATCACATCCATAAGAAGCAGAGCCCCTTCCTAACTGTATTCAAGCTCAACTTAGGCCAGTGGATGGGAAATTGGAAATTCATCCTCTGTATTACACCTATGTCTCAGATGGACAGAGGTAGCCAATAAATCATGTCCCAACTAAAATACTCCCTTAAAGTAACCTCTATGGCAAATAACTTCTGAGATACATTTAGGTTGTACGGCCAGGCTTATATAGGCCTTAGTGGTCATTAGCCTAGTATACACCTATGGCACAATGTTCTCAGGGCTGGGTGTTAGGAAACAGGAACAAATGCAAGCCTGCATTACTATAGATACTCTGAAACCATATGGAAAGATGCCACATACTGAAAAATGTGATGACTGTGTGACCGCCTAGACAGCCACATTTCAGTGTGGCAGCATACAGAAAGTGCAATGCTAAAAAACACTCCTATCAAGCAAAGAAAACAGTAGCAATCAACAAACATGAAAGAGGCCGTACTGGAAAAGAATGGGCACCCATCACAGCAGGAACTAGGATGAACTAGACAAAGTATAAATTGAGAAAAATGTAATTACTGCTACAGGATGAGCCCTCTTTGACAATATTACATCTATTTATAAAAAGAATGTAGCACAGACAGTGCAGTTTAGAAAAACAGCAATGAGAACAGAAGATGAAAGATATACATGCAGCACACACACAGGCTCAGCATGAACATGCCCAAGGAAACAAAAGGTTTAGTCAACTCAAAATATTGACTCAACAACTTTCAAGAAAAGGAAAAAAATGCCAAAGTACAAGTAGTGAACACTGCTGTAAAGTAGGGCAGACACATTCAGAAAAATTATCATGACAGATCTCTCAACAGCCTCTTGGCCATGGAAGCATTTTAAATGTGTAAAAATGTTCAAATGAATATGTGCAATGAAAAGAAAGCAACCACACACAATGATTCAGTCATGGTAATTTCATGGTAATTTACAAAGACATATAAAGTATACAGACAGTGTACTTCAGACTGCATCTTCGCAAATATTATTGACAGTGCATAATGCAATACCATATAATTAAACATCCTCACAACTGAATAAGATTTACACTTAAACTCATTAATTCTAATGGATGTAGCACATGATTGTGCACATTGTGTAACCCCCCAAACTTCTGTTAAGCACTCGCTTTTATCTAAATAAAACATATACCTTGCCCTTTATGCACTCAAAAGGCACACACCACTTTCAGCTGCCATTCTGTAAAACCATGACAAAGGCTGTTTAAGACAAATATTCTTATCTCTATGCATGCTGTGTGCAGATCAAGACTAAGTATTAGACAGTTACAGAAATTCTGGACTCTAGTATTCTGTGTTTCTGACACATGCCCAGAATACAGATAACTGGCTACATCCTTTGCACCTCCCCTCCAAAAGCCGTAGCTAAGTGTACAAGTCTGGCACCATCATGCTACCAAGCTGAAAGTAATTTACATAATGTAAACAGAGGCACAGAGAAAAAGGGAATAACATTTAAGCAAATTTAAACTACCTGAATGACTTTTATTAAATGCTGTTGTTGCTGGGAAGGTTAATCATAGCACCCAGTTATCAGTTTATTCACAGACAATAAAAACAACTGAGCATATGCCTACTAAAATACAAACTGAAAAATATCCGTCCGGTGTCAATTCAATGGTGACAATCGTCTAGAACCAATGTTTACAGTATAAAGTATGCTCTTATATTCGTTTGATTATGTACTTTGAGTAATTTATTACAAAAATGGTTCAAAATATCCTTTGCTCGCTTTGTGCAAAATATTTATTGTATGCTAAGATTAACCACGGGTGCTGATGGTTGCTGCCAGGATGTTTTGGGGGTGAGTACTGGGTATTATTCGTAGCAGGACTAGAATGTGGACCATTGGTGTTGTGTACATACTAAAACTGTGAATGTAAATCAGCTTCTGAAAAACTACTTCCTTGAAAATGTCATTGTTTTTTTTTTTGTGGAGTACGCTTGTTGTTCAGTTTCTAGTACGCTGGCATGGTGACGGTCTTTAGCTGATGCTTTACTGATACGGTTATGCTTTGGCCAGCATTGACTTTTAGTAATCTGAAGTACGATACTGTTTGAATTTCTTCGTGTTTCATATGAAAATGGACAGGGAAAAAGAGTTTGCCATGAACTTCATAGTCTGTTTCCTTTTTGAAACAGAATACCGGAGTTTGTACAGTGTTTTCCGGACTACCGGAGAATCGGTTTGATTTCCTGATAGTCCGGAAATAAAACGGAGGGGTGGCAAGCCTATTCACACATTACAGTGAAACATATGTGATTTTATGTAAACAAACATTTTTTCAGTTAAAGAAAGGATGGCAGAACATCTTTAAAAATAAACTTAAGTGAGTCTGTTTCGTGTGGACTGTTCTACCCTAAATAGGATAAACAGAGCTTGTATGTTATCTTTTTAAATTCTGATTCTAGCATAAGGAAACTTTGGAGATGAGACTGAACATTTTACCTTGTAGCATTGCGCTTACTGAGGTGTTTTTCCTGTTACTGATCTTTTTCGGGTTAAATTTGATAATGTGAAAGTGATAGTGAAGTGCGGGAAGTGTTTTTAAAGATATGGTATGCTTCCTTATGTGACGCATCGATTTAGTGTGTAACATTTTGATATTCATTCCGTCATCCCCAGTTTTCTGCACTTGCACAGCTTTACGTTATACGCAGGGAATAATCTTTCAAGTACTGAAAGTGATTCTTCAGGAAAATAACATGCACAAGTGTCAGTTGAAGCCGTTTAGTTAAAAGACTAACAGAATATAGTAAAGGCAAGCTGAATGTTTCTGTAGATTCTGAATTAATTTCATGTTGAGGTTTAAGGTTTTTATTTTATTTATAGTTTCGTTAACTGGGTGAAGTAGAATACTTCAACCCTTTTCAGCCATGACCCAGGCCACTGTTGGGCAAGCAGTTTTTAAATTGTGACTATTGCAGTCTGACTGTGCATTTGTTGTACAGATAAATACATTCCTGCATAAATACAGTAGTACTAAATTAGAGTAATCACTTACTAATTGATTAGAATCAAAGGGTTTTAGGGTATGATTCAGATTGTTATCCAGAGCGTTTTTTTTTTTGTCTTGTTATTTAGGGCTGAGCAACTGAATGTCCCTGACAAGGGCTTACAGCATTTACGCGTACTACAGCATTGTCCTGCAAAAATGTTATCAGGCCAGTTTCTGAGTACATGACACATTTCCAAAGCTAATCCCCAATGACATTGTTTTAATATTTCCATAATAATAATAACAACAATAATAATGTACTCCAACAGTGTGAGTGGCAGAACGGTTAAATCTGCATTCTGCCGTATAAGACACATCACTGTCTTGGCTTCCTGTTACTCATAATTAAAAACAAGCACTGCTACTGCGGCCTGTCAATGCTGGCTTTAGTGTAAACTAGAAAATATGATGTACATCTAAAAAGATTTTACTACACTTAAAATGTGCACCCTCTATAGAACAAAGTATAATGTCCGCTCTCCAACCACAGAACAAAACATCTTTTTTACAAATTTGTTTTTCATATTTTATAAACAATATTGCTGCATTTTTAAGTTCAATTTAAACCACTAGAAGACTGCATAATTTATGCTGTAAGCATGCCAAACTCAGCAGTCGTTCAACTGTACCGCTTCATTGGCTCCTTGAATGGTTCAATACAGTAAAAGAATTAGCAAATAATTATCTCAGTGCAGATCACTCCCTCACACTGGACAAGCAGTTTCAAACACGTTTGTCCAACTGTTCTTATTTTAAAATTAAACTGTCTTCTGACTTATCACATGGTTAACCAAGCTTTTACTCACAGCGATATCAAAGAAAGAAGGATGGGTACTTTCTATTATCCCAACTGCTTAAGAAAATAATACAAATATTAAGGAGAGGGAAAGTCCATTGTGTGAGGCACAGAATGAATCCATGTCTCTTGAAAGCAATGCTACAGTTGTATTAAATTCTGCTCTTCCACAGAAAAACATATACAGAATAGACTGTTCGAATTGTAATGGTTCTCAGCCGAAATTATACCATTATCAATTCCTCTTAGGTCAGTCTAAAGAAACTACCACTTACACATTTCTATTTAGCCCCCGCGAGCCGAAGCCCCCGACAGCCATTAATATCGTGATACTAAATAAATATATATAATTTTTTTTTTCCTTTCAGTGCCCCTCCTCCATACTACCTGCTTCCCCCGGGCCGCTGGAGCTGTCAGTCGAGCAGTCGGTGTGCAGAGGGACTGCGGGAGATTAGCAACATTGGGCTTTATCAGTACTGTGCAAGCGAAACAGCTACAGTAGCAGTGTGAGGACTGACTGACAAGGTATTACTAAAGGAGACTGGAGAAGTAAGGGAGCCGTGCAAACTACATTTGCCAGCCAGAAGCAGTGATGGCAGCCACCTGCACCAGGTTCACTGACGAGTACCAGCTGTTCGAGGAGATTGGAAAGTAAGCAGGGGTGGGGAGCTTGATGGGCTGAGTATGAACTGGATGGCTGAGGCGGCCTTCAAGTGGTAGGGTAATTGTCAGTAAGACCCGGTAGCTTGCCAGTCAGTGACTGTCCTGTTGGTAAACAACGACGCCTTGAACGCAGTAGCCCTAAGTAGGTATCATCTGAGTCAGGGGGCATTCATTCAAAAGTGGCAGTTGCAGGTGTAGCGTGGTGAGCATTAATTAGAAATAGGATATCTGCTGCAAGTTGTAGTTTGACAATAGCTGTCAATCATCAATGCACCTAAATTACAACGGAGATGCGATTGGAGGATCGTAAAAACAAAAATCTGACTGCAACCTCCAATCGCATCTCCGATGTATTAATTAGGCGCACTAGTGACAGGATTCTTTGGGAAGAAAATATGCACGTCCTGATTAAAAAAAAAGCAAGTTTAAAAAGGGGCCGGCGCACGCCCCTGCGCCCATGCCAATGGATATCTCAAATGGATTCTGGATCCTCAAGGTCCATCGCCAAGACTCCTACAAATTGGCTTTCTCCTTTGGTTGAAAACAGTACCTTTGGAGTAGGTGTCATTTGGAAGACTGAACTCAGCTTCAGATTTCAGTGTCTTCCTGCACATGACCATGCCTGATACAGAAAGTAGAGGGAATCTGATTTAAGAGGATGAACTAATCAAAAGCGATCCTATTGCTAAAGTGACCTATGTGTTAAACCAGCAAAATAATGCTGGGGCCAATTGTCCCCACAAAATGATTGTGGTACTGAAACAAGGGCAAGTATCTAGAGTATGAAATTGGGCCAGATGGTTTATGCATTCAAAACAACAATATATAGGCTAGCCAATGAATCTACCCTCCAAAAAAAAACAGATGAGACTAAGAAGCCTTCTAGGTATATGTAATTACTCAAGACAGTTTATCCAGGACAATGTAAAAGTAGCATATCCCCTTACCAAGCTGCTGAAAAACTCAGAACCCTGGGTATGAGGGAAAGAACAAGAAAAAGCTATGAAAGCTTTAAAGGATATCTTGAGTTAGGCCACATGCCTGGCATATCCACAGTTGGATAAGGACGTCTATCTAGACACAGGGTATACTGACAGTAGTATCAGTGCTGCCCTATATCAAAGGCATGATGAAGTATTAGTATGTTTCAGTAAGAAATCAAGTTGGTAGATAATACAATAAAGTAAAAGAATAGCACAAAGACATTTTTGTCTCATGAAAAAGAGAAAAAAAATCTCATAATACAAATTCAAGAGCAGCAAACTGTGCTTGTTTTGCACTGATCAGAGATTTGGATTTTAATTTTAAACCGTATTTCAAATTTTATAGCAAAAGCATTCACAGCCATTTACTAAACAAACAAAATTGTTGAAAACAGACTTAGCATGAACAACAGTAAAGTCCTTTTCTCTTAAAACTCCCTAGTATTGAAACTGGATCTGGCGACCTAATAAACAACAAGTAACGTGCTGGGATTTGTTATGAAGTAGCATACAGTGAAGCACTAATTAGCAGCTTTGTGAATAGTGCAATAAATCAAAAGACAAATCTGTAAAGCATTTGCTGACACACTGGGACAACCCACTGGACAAAATTGCACCCTTTCTGTAGCAGTCCAGGTGTGCTGTTCAGTGAAATGAGTGTGCAGAGTCACATGGAAGACAAACAAAGGCTGAGGGAATCAAACCATATACTAAAAGAAGCAGCTCTTTAACAGCTCATACCCTAACTCACCTGCAGCAGCTGCCAGACAAACTGTTGTAACCTAAACACAGTGCATTCACACCTACATGCATACAAAAAATTAAAGTATTCATAGTTAGAATATTATTACTCAGACTTCATGATGTCCAATTTATTCACTGCTAAATAATGAAAACACTGTGAACTTTCAATAAAATAATAAAAGCATGGATCATACCCAAAGAATATGGCTCGTATGTTACTGTTTATTACAATAGATTTCTTAAGGCCTTTACACCATAACTACTGTGGATGCAGGAATAAAGTATTTACACACACACACACACACACACACACACACACACACACACACACACACACACACACACACACACACACACACACACATACATACATACACTCACAGATGTAACCATTACTTACAGCCATTTATATGACTGTGTACACATCAGATGAATGAACAAATACATAAATAATGAAGAGGGCCAGTGAGGTGATGTGGTTGACATGTATGGGAAGTCTATTCCATAGCATGGACAGTCTCTGGGTTATGAACCTGTCCCTGCAGCACATTCTGTTGATTGTGGTAATGAGGTTGAGGTCTCTGGAGTGTGTGGTGTGGAGGAATTGAGATTTCTTTAGATGTACCATTTCTAACAGAGCTGGGTCAGACATGGCTTTGTAAGTTAAGCAGAGATCACCTCTAAGTAGACGATATGAGACAGAGAATAGTTGGAGTTTTTTGAGCCTGTTCATATAGGACAAGTGTTTAAGGCCTATGATCCTCTTTGTGTAGTACTTTTGCAGCCTTTCCAGTTGTTGCAGGTGTCTAGTGAGGTACATGCCAAATGGGGCATTGTACTAGATGATTGGCCTAATGAGGGTAGAGTAGAGGGAGACAATGACCTCTTTCTTCCTGGATGCAAAACCCTTAGTAATGAGATGTGCAATGTAGAAGGACTTTCTGACCACAGTGGCAGTGTGGTGGTCAAAAGAGAGGTTGCTGTCAACCCGTGTTCCCAGATCTCTTATAATACCTTCTATGTTCAGTGGACTACCATCGATGTAGTAGTTCATGAGAACTGGGTTTTTCCCAACGGGGATGATATATATTTTCCTGTTGGTGCCCTGTTTAATCACACACTCATATATGCTTGCCAGAGATGAGACATTCTTATTTGGCATGGTTTACCAGTGGAAGAATACCATCCACATAATGATCAACTTTATTTGGTGTAAATGGCTTTTTGTAAGTCTTGACAAATGCCTGAAGGGAAGTTGTAGCTAACGTTTGAGATCAAAAGGATAAAGCCCTGACTAAAACAAAAGTAGCCAAGGATCGCTTAGTGATCTAGGAGGTGAAGGTGCTAGCTGTGGCAGGTTGGAATGAATGGATGACAGCAGCTTACCCATTCTGCCGGGAGGGACTCATCACCGTGACTCTTAATGGAGGCCAGATAGGTTTCACCTAATGCACAGAATCAAGCTGTATGGATGGCAATACCAAGCAGCCTTTGCACTGTAGCTGGGGCAATTTATGCATGGAAACACCCTTAAAAAGCTAAACTGACTAGAATTTCCCCACTATCTTGACTACCTACAACTTACAATTGCACAAAAAGCTAATATACAAACCTGACAGCTGTCCTGCCTTAACATCTTTTTTGCATATCCATGTTCCCATCAGAAATCTCTGTTCTGCGGATAGACTACTTACAGATGTATGCAAACTCAACGAAAAATCTATGGAACAACTTTCCAAACAATATTACCAGTATAGATAATAACCAAAAAGTTTAAGCTTATACTAAAACATTACCTATTTAACTCATGGATCTGCCTTTGCCCTACAACCAACACCTAATCTCCACCTTCCTTTTTCTTTGTCTCTCTGCTCTCCTCTCTCTCTCCCTACCCTCCCAACCTCCTACTAACTTATTTCTCCTTTCACACCCCGTATTTTTCGGTGTCTTCCTACATCCCTTTTCCACTATCTCTTAATTTCTAAATAGACCATCTCACAATCTCTCTAACAAATTTACTCGCACTAATTTTCCTAACGATTAACCTTTTCCTCTCCAGAACCATCAATTTTTTTTTGCGTTCTTCTAATGCCTGTTATCCAATCTGCTATATATATTTTGTTAAAAAAAAGGATCTCTTGTAATAGGTTCATAGGTTCATAGGTTCATACTAGGCTATCTGCCCTAGGGCATTTATAAGCCTAGCCAGAGTGTGTGTGGCTTTCACCACCCCTTAGGATGAGAATACTATACCCATTAGTTTGCTGTGCCTCTGTCCAGCAGTGATACAGAGATGATTCCCGGGTAAACCTACGATCTCCCATCCACTCGTCAAGATTTCTCTTGAACAGAGTCAGTGAGGGGCTCTGCCTCACATGGACTGGGATTCTGTTCCATAGTGTAGGGAGTCTCTGGGTGATGAATCTGTCCCTCCAGCACGTCCTATTTATATCCGTGTTGAGGTTTAAGTCTCTTGCTCTCGTGGCTCTGGTGGATTTGGATTTTTTGAGGTGGAGCATGTCCATTAATTCCGGGTTGGACATGGCCTTGTATGTCAGGCACAGATCACCTCTGAGCAGACGGTATGCGACTGAATAGAGCTGGTTTCTTCAATCGGGCATCGTATGACATATGTTTAAGCCCCTTTATCCTTTTGGTGAGGAACTTTTGGGGTCTTTCCAACTGCTGCAGGTGTCGGGTAAGGTACATTCCGAATGGGGCTTTGTACTCAATCATTGGTCTGATAAGTGAAGAGTACAGGGGTACAATGACCTCTCCTGATCTGGATGTGAATCCCTTCATGATCAGGTGGGCAATGTAGAAGGTCTTTCTAACCACTTTGGCAATGTGAGTGTCAAAAGAGAGGTTACTGTCAACTTGGGTCCCCAGGTCCCTGATAACTTCTTCCGTGTTTAATGGATTACCACCTATGTGGTAATTAGGGGTTACCTTGTTTTTCCCAAAGGGTATGACTATACATTTTTGGCATTTAGCTTAAGGCCATGGCTCTGGCACCAGTTATCCATTTCTATGAGACCTTTCTGGAGGATGTCTGTGTCTGATGGAGTGTCAATTATGGTGCCCAGTTTGCAGTCATCTGCAAATTTTGTCAGCCACAATCCCCTATGTTTGCCTGCACTTCAGAAAAATAAATGCCGAACAAGAGGGGGCCCAGGACTGAGCCCTGTGGGACACCACTCGTGACCGGCTTAGAGTCTGACATGGCACCAGCAACTCTAACCCTGTGTGTTCTGTCCTTGAGCCAGTTTGCAACCCATCTTGTGACATATGGGTTTACATCTAAGCTGGTGAGCTTTTCTATGATGCCCGAGTGGGGTATTGTGTTGAATGCTTTTGCTAGGTCAAGGTAGGCTGTGTGAACTGCCTTACCCTCATCAATGGCCTTAGTGACTGTTTCAAAAGTCGACCAAGTTCAAGAGGCAGGATCTGCCCTTGACAAAGATGCTTATCTTTTCTCTCCATACCTTCTGCTGCACTTCTTGCATCTGTCCAATGCTGTATAATTTAACATTTTGTGTATAATTTGATGTTACATGTTTTTTTTTAATCACTATTGGAGCTCTTCTCCCTGGGCCTCTGCTGAAAAAGGGTTTCTTACACAGTCGGACTTTCCCAGTTACCAAATGTCAGTCAATCAAGCAATCAATCAGTCAATCAATAAATAAATAAACTTCTGTTTGTAAAAATGTGGCAGAGTTTCATGCTGTGGGGCATAGCTGCTAAGGTGCAAAAAAAATTGAAGTGCTGAAGGTAATGCTGCACTTGAGAACTATGACAGCTTTTTTGCTGGTCAGCATAGTGAAAAGTCTCCCTATGCAGACCCCCAACCTCACAGTTGAGGCAGCCTCATTCTGGGAAGCACAGCAAGACACTTTGGCCAAGAGAGCAGGGAGCAGATGGTAAGAGCAATGTTGTGGGTTGATAAAAATGACTGAAGCAAAGAAAAAGAAGCACAGACTTACTAAATGTTCTTGATGTTTTGTTTTCAAAAGGTATTTTATTATATTTGTTCATGTCAACTGATGTGGCTGTCTTCAAACATGTTTTTATTTTCTGTTAATATATGTTTACCCACGTCATAGATAATATATCAAGATGTAATAAAGGTGTTAAAATAAAAAATAAACTGCTTAGCTGCTATCACTTTTGGCAGGGTTTTCTCCAGTCCTCTTTAATAACAGCCACTGACATTCCTTAAACTTGATTTAATGGTGAAAAATGCCTCTGTGTTTGCCATAGTTGTGGGTCTTTTCTGGGTTCAGGAATTTCAGAATTAATAACCAGAGGTCAAGAAGGGGATCCTTTTCACCTTTCTTATCTTGCAGGCAGGTATTTTTTTTTTTTTTATACAACAGCGGTATCACATTATTTTAATAGTTTTGTATAAAACTCTGCAGGAAGATCATATCTTTCAGGCTGTTTCCTGGTTTGTCAGTTTCTGTCTGTAGAAACGTGTGCACAGGCTTGGGCGGCGGTGAAATTTAAAAAAAATAAATGTTGTTGTTGTTTTTCGGCTTTTCACGGTTAGAGGTCATCACAGCAGAACTCCGGTTCGTAAACTGCGCCCTTTCGAGGCCGGGGAGGGCGCAATTGCTAGCCTCTATGGGCTGCGGTGAAATTTAAAAAAAAAAAAATGTTGTTGTCTTTTTGGGTTTTCCTGGTTAAGGGTCGTCAAAACAGAACTCCAGTCCGTAAATTACGCCCTTTTGAGGCCGGCCTGTACGGCGCCCTAGGCGGTCGCCTAGTTCGCCTATGCCTAAGGCCGGCCGTGGCTGGAGTAAGACTACCTATATGGACACATTATTAAACAAACTACATCAGCAATGTAAGAAACTATGAGTCACTTGTTTTATTATAATATTCTGTCAGAACCTATTTTAAATCTTTTTATTGTATGTACATTATTTTGTCTTTAAATAAAACACTTTTCTTCAGCCAGCTATAAGACTACATCTGTAGTCCATTGCCTTGGTGCGAGAAGAGTTTTGTGGACTACGACTTTTAGTTTCTGATTTCACCTCTGGCTTGTTATGGTTCTGCTGATTTTTATACCGCTCTTTCACTTTGATCCTGTTATGACTTTAAAAGCCAGTGCCTTTTTTTCCACTCCTATGGTAATATGACTATCAACATTCCTTCCTCTTCTCTTTTATTGCTATTCTCAATAAGTACAAAAGTGTAAGCTATTTAAATACCTTTACCCTACCATCGTACCGTTGTTGTTCTTGAGCGGACTGCCCTTACTATGAATTGCCTCTGAAAACTCGTCCCAGTCTCATATTACCTCATCTGCTCATGCTGCTGGGAACTAGTAGATCAAACTGAGCGGTAGCTTAGACTGTTAAAGCTTGAATTGCCCCTCTTCTCACCTTCCTGCCTGCTTGATGCACACTTCACTACCTAGAAGGGTTAAAATCTGCTCATTCTAGTGGTCTAGTATAGACTCTTCCTTACAAAGTCATTCATTAGCACCCTTTCCACCAGACACTAGCTATCTTAAGGTCATAGTTTACCTCAACATCTGTTGCCAGCCTACTAGCAGTGGGAACTCTGAAGCAATGGAAGAACTGCCTCATGCTCGCTGACAACAGTTTGATTCTTACTATAGACTTCCATGCAAATATCTATTTGGACACCAACATCTCTTCAAAGACTGTAGACTGCAACCAGCATGATGTCAGTAATGACAACCACCTCACACAAACATGTCCAGCATATTTTACGCAACAAATGAAACTTTGTATGCTGAGGTACTTAAAATGTCTCTGCCTAAATCACAAAGGTATCCTAGACAAAGGATTGGTATACAGGACACTTAGCATTGCAATAACAGGCAAGTGCATACACAGACACTATTGAAAATACAGCTACTACAAGGAGTCACACCACTGCCAGGCCAAAGCCTTCAGACAGCAAGGCCAAGATAGTACATCAGGTAACATCTTAGTCATAGGTGACTTTATAGCCAGACACACAGATGCACCACTTACCTGGCTGAGAGATTGATGGTCAGCTGCTTCTCAGATGCATGGATCTGCAGTGTCACTATAGCACTAAAGTCCCTTCACCCTAAGCATACATATTACATGGCCAGAGTGAATGACTTGAGACATACCTTCTTAGATCATATGAAGAATGACATTATGGAGCTCTCAGAATATACATCTGAAAATGGTGGGAAACTAGCATATTGAGCAGTATCCTGCCATCACAATACAATCAAGAGATAACTAACTTCAATTATTGGCTTATTTAGTGATGCCATTCTAAGGGGGATCCAATATACATATCAGCATGGGAGAAGATGATTGCCAGTCCTGTCTGCTTTGATAAGGATGGCCTGTACCTCTCTCCTCATGGCTTCTGAATATTGGCCAGGAAAGTTTCCTCCCCCCATAGTGCCTTTTTTAGGCAAAGTCAGTGTCCTCAAAGTACCCACATAGCCAAGCAAAATCAAAACTATATAAAGGTATCACTGCTCAATGCTAGAAGTCTCAACAAGAAGTTGCACTCCTTACTCCTACTTAACTCTTCAAAATATGGCTATCAGGGCAATTGCTGAAACATGGTTACAAAACAATGATAGCACCCTTACAGTGAAGGATTTCAGTTCCCACCACTCCTTCAATCATGGAATATGGTGCTCTTATGTGGGGGGTCTCTTTACCTAAGAAGTCATCTCACCTCTGGACTCCTAAGCTGTGACAATGACCTTGAACTTATTTATATGCTTTTCACAGTAAGCAGAACTCTCTACCCCATTATAGCTACCAAACCCATTCCATGTCATCTGCACCCATAAACCTATTTAAACAAAATGACATCCCTCCCTAGCAAGCCTAACACTACTCTCTTGGATGACTTAAAGTATCCCTCCATTAACTGAGAAACCTACATCATCTCAAATAAACACAAATATTCATGGACTTCATTAATGCTTTCTCTCTTGACCAACTGGTTCTACTCCAAAATAGTAGTTCAAAAGCATTGGACTTGGTTCTCACTAATTTTGCCACCCAGTGTTCAACACCTACAGTGACCACATCACTGGTCAAATCTGACACTGTTCAGTAACAGTTCCTATGAGGGTAAAAACTAATGTATCATGAAACCCTTCAGTCTTTGGTGACTAGTCTAGGGCAAACCTAATCCAACTAAAAGTTGACCTAATAAAATGTATGCCCCTTTCTTATCTTGATGACCCCATCAGATAATTTCTATACCTACTTCAAAGCATGTTTCATGGCATCTGTCCTTATAGACATAAATCTTAAACTCCAGTGCTGGAATATTTCTATAATAATACTGTACAATAAGAGATAGAAACTCATAACACATAAAACAAACTTAATACCCCATCATCTAGAGACAAATGCAAAAAGATCAACAAAGAACTCAGAAACCAAATCAAATCCTTCAAAAGTATGAATTGAGAATTGGTACCTCTGCTAAGGGCACCCTGAATGATTTATTCAACTATGTCAGAAACCTTAAGAGAAAATATTCAGTATTACTCAGAACTAATACATAACAGCATTCCTCATCCCTTAAAGACATAGCTAACATATTGGAAGAAAATTCTGTTATTCTACTCTTCAATCCCCCCACAACTTTGCTAGATTTATTAGTACATCCTCACCAGTCCCCACTGATCACTTCCTATCAGGTCCTGAATAGTCTCTCCTAGGCCAAAAACACTTGCACCATGAGTCCTGATAATGTACCTGTCTGCCTTCTTGTCAATAGCAGACACTGCCTTTTAGAATTTTTACTATTCATCCTCAGCCTCTCCACAGGATTTCTGACAGAGAAATGGAGAATTGTGGTAGGGGATCCACTAGGTATACAGGAACTGTGGTAGGGGATCCACTAGTTATACAGGAACTGTCATAAGAGATCTACTACTTATCCAGGAATTGTGGTAGGGAATCCACTGCTTATACATGAACCGTGGTAGGGGATCCACTACTTAGGTAGAGGATCCACTACTTATACATGAACAGTGGTAGGGGATCCACTACTTATACATGAACTGTGGTAGGGGATCCACTACTTATACATGAACTGTGGCAGAGGATCCACTACTTAAACCGTTTCCACAAAGTAATAGAACACATCATTATGGAACTTATTAACAAGGACATAGGCAGTTTACAAGCTCTGGACCCAAACCAGTTTGGGTTTATTGAAGGCAGATCCTTCCTCCTGAATCTACCTGGCTTCTTTAAGCATATCATTGATGAATTAGACTAAGGCAAATCAGTTCACACTGCCTACCTGGACATGGCAAAGGCCTTCGATTATGATACCAACACACATTCTGACATTATCAACGAGTTAATCAAATTAAATATAATCCCCAATGTTACCTGCTGGTAACTAAACAAGCCCAATCTGTTACTGTGGGAGGCATGCTCTCTTTGAAAAGAGTAGTAACCAGTGGAATCCTCTGGGGGTCGATTTTAGGGATACTTTTCTTTGGTATGTACTTCTCTGATATCAATGCTGACATCAAAGGCCTGTGGCTGACCAAGTCTGCAGTCATCTGCAAACTTGAACAGTCATTAACCCCCTAGTCAACCTCCAGATTCTTCTTAAGGGGTAACTGGACCATGGCCTAAAACTAAATGCTAAGAAATGCAGTATTGTGCCCTTAGGTACATGGATACCAGTTGTGCCTATCACACAGGTGATGTCTCTTTCAAAGTTGACTCAGCCATTATGGAATTGGGCACTTTTATTGGGGCAGTGAGGCCAAGTGCACAGCAGACTACATTTCTTTCCTTAACTAAAGAACTTGAATCCCTTCATATGGCTATTATGATAAGCATTGACCACCTTAGGGCACCACTGCCACAAAAACTGAACTCCTGAATAGAAGACATTCAGAATCCACATTCTCAGCCTCTACAGGTATATGGGAGATGATCTGGAGAGGAGAACTGAACTCATTGCACACAGATGTACACAGTTAAAGAAGGATTTATGATTTTCCTTTACTTCAGATGCTAATTCTAATAAGTGCTCTGCCTTTTTTACCCCTCACTGGCCCTGACGGATGGCAGCACTATTATTTCCCATTTGGCTAATCTGCAAGTCATTTGACCCATTCATTCCTTTCTGGGGTGTGTAATCATCCCATTCATACACCCCCAGCAAGAGTCGGCTGGTAGGGCTCAGACCAACTATTTGCTCAACTGGGGCAGTCTACTCTCCCCTATGCAATCTCCCCAGGCAGCTCTGTGAGCTCCACCACTGCTATTGACCTCAGACAACTTGCATGTACATGCTCTCTGGGCTACTTGCATATGCACATTGGCAGGGTGTGCTCACGGGCTTGTGTTCCATCGGTGTAAGAACAGTGGTCACACTGATGTCAACCAAGTGGCAAGTCACAATCAACCCCCCCAGGATGGGTAAGACAGCAGTGGCCAGTTCCTACAGGCACCAGAGACACTAATAAGTCTAGGGATTTCTTGCCATTAGTCAGGGTGCCATCTTTCCATGCCATGGAGCTGACAAATCCATGTTCTACTTTGATCTTTTTAATGATAACATTCAGATTTTTGCTGATCTTTTTGACACAGTATTTACTATTGGCTTATTCTGATTTATTATAGGACTAAATTCTTTTTTTTTTCTTTTATTAATGAGCTTAATAATGATGGCATTATAAAAGAGTGGTTTATTGCTATGTCCCTCAATATATTTGGTTCTGATTGAAACCACTTAGTTTATGCTATTTATTAAATGGAATTAAATGTTATTGACATATGCAGACTATACGGGGGGCCAGTTGTCATTTTAAGAGGCTTGTCTTTTTTGAAGTCCATGAGTTTAGAGGTGTGTTCTGGTGGGTTTAGATGCATTAAAGGATAAGACTGCTGATCTGTGATTAGATTCAAATAGAGATGAGCAAACTAAATGAGCAGTGTAGCTGTGATGTTAGTGAGGTCAAGAAGATGTGGACTCAGTGAGCAGGTTAAAAATTTGTATAGAGGAGTTAGCATTTATGGAGTCTAGGAATCTTTAAGCATACCCAACCTTTGGAGTATAGATATTCCACTTATCCGATCAATGAATAGTGGTGTATCTATACTCACTAAGAAGGTGTTTTTATTTATGGGTAGTTCATTGAGAACATTTCGAAATCTTTCATGGATGGTCGCCTATAGGAGGATAGGAACTGATAGCCTATCTTGTTTAAGGCAATTTGATATTCAGCAAGTTCTCTTTGTAGGTCAGGGGGATGTATGTAGAGATAATAGTCACTAGATTCATAAAATGTGCTGAAACCTGGTAAAGAAGGAGTGCAGTCTTTACACTGACACCAAGTCTCTGTTATAACACAGATATTGATGTTCAAGTTGCAGGAGAACCTCAAGATCTGACATTTCATTGTTAAAACCTTTGATATTGAGCAGATGTGGCTTTGTAGGAGGTAAGGAATGTTTTGAACTTCCTACAGGATATTTGGTTGAGTTGAGAACTCACAGTCTGAGTAAAAATTTTGAGGAAAGTTTAGTGGAATCTTATTTATGCTTTGACATGTTTTTTACAATAAATTGGGTAGTTTTTAAAAGGCAGAATTGTGAGTTAAGGTCTTGTTGAGGCGCATATATAAAGGATAACAGCCTTTTTTTTGTTGTACGGGAACTGTTTTTTGAAAAAGATGTAGCCACACAAATTATTCCCCAAGCAACTCATTCATTAGTTTGTCTATGCACAAGCAATAAATGACACAAGATAAATTATTTTGCCTAGCGATTACTTCAGCAGTCTGACCATATATGCATAAGCACTTCCTTGACACATAAGTTAATTATTTCCCCCAGCAACCCCCTTCACGAGTATGTCCAAGTATGCACAAGTAGCAATATGAAACATTTATCTAAGTGACCCCTTCAGTAATGTATCCAGGTATGCACAAGCACCAAAATGAAACATTTATCCAAGGGATACCTTCAGTAATCTGTCCAGGTATGCACAAGCACCAAAAAGAAACATTTACTCAAGGGATCCCTTCAGTAATCTGTCCAGGTATGCACAAGCACCAAAAAGAAACATTTACCCAAGGGATCCCTTCAGTAATCTGTCCAGGTATGCACAAGCACCAAAAAGAAACATTTGCCCAAGGGATCCCTTCAGTAATCTGTCCAGGTATGCACAAGCACCAAAAAGAAACATTTACCCAAGGGATCCCTTCAGTAATCTGTCCAGGTATGCACAAGCACCAAAAAGAAACATTTACCCAAGGGATCCCTTCAGTAATCTGTCCAGGTATGCACAAGCACCAAAAAGAAACATTTACCCAAGGGATCCCTTCAGTAATCTGTCCAGGTATGCACAAGCACCAAAAAGAAACATTTACTGAAGTGCTCTCCCCTCGCATCTCCATATTGTCCTGGAAAACTGCTGCTTACTGGCATACATTCAAGACTATTTACATGCTTATTAGGCAAATTACTTCATTATAGATTCATTTCTATGAATTGCACTCTTACGGAAGCATCTAAAGCCCATTATCAGTGTATTAGCTGTTCCTCTACAGCTTATGCATTAAGCATGTTATGCTTTTGTGATGGGGGCATGTTTATAATGACTACTCATTTCCATATTCATGCTAAAAGTCTGAGATTTGCATATCCATGTACTGCTGCTCTTTATGAAGTACCAGTATAAAAAAGCAAAGCCTCAGACTATGAAAACCAGCCATAGTCTTTGTAGAAGATGGCTGCAGAAGAACTTTGTGAGTATGTTTATACCAGTCACTGCTAGCCACTAAGGCAAGTTTAACTGTGTATTTTTGGCAGATTGCTACTTAAACTGTGACGAATTACTGATTTTTAGCAACTGTGCATGCATTGAGGAAAAAATCATCTGAATGCTGTATTTAGTGTGCTTTTTGCAATGTTTTATTGTGTGTATAATTTGTATTTAGAAGTCCACAGGTATGCTTTTATTTATACATCAATGTTGATGAAGTATAGTATGGTTACATCTGATGATAATGATTAAGGAATTATAATTTTGTTACCTTCTTTTTTATTGTAATGCTGTCTCACCCCTGTTTCTCAAATGTTGTTGGCTTCTTGCTATTTATTACTGTGCAGTGTTATCTGTGGAATATATATATTCTTTGCACTCTGACTGCATTCTAGGGAATAATTTTTTTCTTGACACCCTCTCTGTCATGTGTGTGCTGTTCTTACTTTCCAGCAAACATAAAGCAATGGTATATTGTAGCCCTAGGATGTTTACACAGGGTGGTGGGGTGGGAATGCAATGATATGCAAGTTGGAACAAGAACAGACAAGTATGCACTTATGTAAAGGACAGACTTGCTATGAGATGATTGCCTCACCAGCTCAGGTGAATTATTTTGGTTATGAATCTCGGGGTTTGATTTCTGAATGAAATCTTTATTTATTTGTCTCTGTTACCCATGCTAGAGCACTGACTCACATATAACTGGTTTAGGTTCCCTTGTGCAGAGTTCCACAATGTGTCGTGGTTTGCTGGTTTATGTTTTTTTCCTGTACATTTCCACATTGTGTCTGAGTTGTTTATTTATGTTTTCTTGTGTAGAATTCTATGATGTATCTTGGGAATTACAGGTATATGTCTCTTGTGCACAGTTCCCAATGTGTTTGAGGTTGCTGGTTTTATATTCCCCTGAGTACAGTTCCGTGTGTCTGGGTTTCAGGTTTAGGTTCACTTGTATACAGTTTCACAGTGTGCATAGGGTAACTGGTTTAAGTCTCCACGTACAAAGTTCCATGATGTATATGTATCTGGGATTGCTGGTTTCGGTTTCCTTGTGTAGAGTTTCACAGTAATGTCTGGGTACTGGGTTAGGATCACTTGTGCACAGATTCATTAATGGTTTAGGTTCTGTTATGTAGAGTTTTGTGATGTGTCTAGGGTTTGCTGATATAGGTTTCCTTTCTTGCAATTCTATGATGTGTCTGGGTTTCCTGATTTAGTTGATCTTCTTTACACTTCCATAATGTGCCTGCAGATGTTTGTTTAGGTTCCATTGTATATAATTCAATGATTTGTCTGAGATTATTGGTTTAGCTTCTTATATACAAAGTTTTGTGATATATTTGGGGCTCCTGTTGTACTTTCCATTGTGTACAATTTCATGATGTGTTTCCGGTTGTAGGTTTAGTTTCTCATATGTAAACTTCTGTGATATATTTGGGGTTGCTTGTGTAGGTTCCATTCTGTAGAGTTCAGTCTGGGGTTGCTGGTTTAGCTTCCTTTGTGTATAGATCCATAATGTGTCTGGGGTTGCTGTTTATGTTTCCTTGTGTACAGTGGCATAAAGTGTTTTAGTTTACTGGTTTATGTTCCCTTTTCTAGAGTTCCACAATGTATCTGGTATTACTGGTTTAGGTTCCTTTGTGTAAGTTCAGTGATGTGTCTTGGAAGTTGCAGGTCTTTGTTCCCTTGTGTACATTTCACTGTATGTCTCCCTTGTGTTTAGTTCTATGATGTGTCTAGTTGCTGGTTTGTGTTCTGTTATGTAGAGTTCCATGATGTGTCTTTGGGGTTGCAGGTTTAGGTTCCCTTGTGTTTAGTCCTACGAAGTGTCTGGGTTGCTAGTTTATGTTATCTTCTGTAAAATTCCATGATGTGTCTTTGGGGATGCAGGTCTATATTGTCTTGTGTATAGTTCCACAATGTGTTTGGGGTTGCTGGTTTATGTTCCCTTATGTACAGTTCCATGATGTGTCTGGGGTTACTTGTATAGGTTTTCTTATTAAACTTCTATGATATATATTTGGGTTTTCTGGTTTAGATTCCATTGTGTATAACTGCATGATATGTCAGGATTTAATGGTTTACATTCCCTCATGTACAGTTCCACAATGTGTCTGGGGTTGATGATTTAGATTCCATTAGATTCCATTGTGTATAATTCCATAATGTGTCCAGAGTTGCTGCTTTAGATTCTGTTGTCTACAGTTCATTGATGTACCCTGTTTAGCTGGTTTAGGACAGTTACACAATGTGTCTCAGTTGCTGGTTTACGTTTCCATGTATAGAGTTCCACACTATGTTTAGGGTTGCTGGCTTGGGTTCCCTTGTGTTCAGTACCATGATGTGCTTTGTGTTACTGATTTAGGTTCCATTTTTTTAAAATTCCATTATGTGTCTTGGTTTGCTGATTTATGTTCCCTTATATATAGTTCCACACTATATGTGTGGTTACTGGTTTACATTCCCTTATGTAGAGTACCATGATGTGTCCTGGGGGGGTTGCAGGCCTATATTCCCTTGTGTACAGCTGTACAAAGTATTTGGGGTTGGTGGTTTATGTTTCCTTGTGTAGAATTCCACAATGTATCTGGGTTTGTTGGTTTATGTCCCCTTGTGTAGAATTCCACAATGTGGCTGAGTTGGTGGTTTAGATTCTCTTATTTAAAGTATTGTGATGAGTCCTGGGTTTGGTTATTTATTTTTCCTTTTGAACAATTCCATGATGTGCCATGAGTTTCTGGTTCAGTTTAGATGTGTACTGCTCCATGTTGTGTCTGGGAGTGTTTGTTTAGCTGTCATTGTGCATAGTGCCATGATGTGTCTGGGGGTACTGTTTAGGTTCCCTAATATAAAGTTCTGCAATGTGTCTGGGATTGCATGTTTAAGGTGCACTGTGTGCAGTTCCACAGTGTGTCTGGGGCGGCAAGTTTAAGGTACACTGTGTACAGTTCCACACTGTGTCTGGGGTTGCAGGTTAAGGTGCACCATGTGTCTGGGGTTCCATGTTTAAGGTGCACCTTGTATAGTTCCACAATGTGTCTGGGGTTGCAGGTTTAAGCTGCACTGTGTACAGTCCCACAGTGTGTTTGCGGTTGCAGGCTTAAGGTGCACTGTGCACAGTTCCACAGTGTGTCTGGGGCTGCAGGTTTAAGGTGCACTGTGTATAGTCCACAGTGTGTCTGGGTTGCAGGTTTAAGGTGCACTGTGCACAGTTCCACAGTGTGTCTGGGGCTGCAGGTTTAAGGTGCACTGTGTACAGTCCACAGTGTGTCTGGGTTGCAGGTTTAAGGTGCACTGTGTACAGTTCCACAGTGTGTCTGGGGTTGTACGTTTAAGATGCACCATTTACAGTTCCACAGTGTGTCTGAGGTTGCAGGTTTAAGGTGTACGGTGTACAGTCCCACAGTGTGTCTGGGGTTGCTTATTAAAGGTTCCCTTTTGTACAGATTCACAATGTAATTAGGTTGCTGGTTTATGTTCTTGCCATTTTTAATTTCTCTAAATGTTTTGGGTTTCTAATGCTGTAACAAGAGAAGAGCCCATTCCTGAGTCAGGGTATGATTAAGTTAACTGAAATTAGTATTGCTTCAGTCTTTGATATTTGCTAAGAGTGCTCTTCTTGGCACCTACAATATATCCAGAATTTCTTCATTTTTGCAGTTCCACCAGGGTTGTATGCATTGATAGCATTTTTAAGATCATCTGACATTTTATTTTCATTATTCCTGATGACCCTACTACTACTGGAGCTGTCTGGGTCTCTTTCTTTTCACATTGCTCTAGTTGATAATTACATATAACCCTAGTAAGAATAACTGGGATCAATACCATAGATTATTGTAAGAATAACTGGGATCAATACCATAGATTATTGTAAGAATAACTGGGATCAATACCATAGATTATTGTAAGAATAACTGGGATCAATACCATAGATTATTGTAAGAATAACTGGGATCAATACCATAGATTATTGTAAGAATAACTGGGATCAATACCATAGATTATTTAAGGGGACCCATGCATAAGCTAAAGCATTTCAGAGCTCTTCTGTCTATTAGTAGCTCAAAGGCAGTCCTGGGGTAAATTTTCTATTAACCCCTTCCTTCCATCTTACTTTTAAAATCTGCAACATCTGGGTAAATACTGCAAATCATTGGTGAACCTTTGTAAATGTTGTATTCTAGAGTAATTATGTACACCCTCTGATGCATTTACTTAAATTATATAAACACCTAAGCACTGGATAAAATGGAAGATCACCCTGCTAGTTTCTCCTCTGTTATTACCCTTTGAGCACTAGGTCTCCTAAGGCAATTCATGAACTGCCTTATGCTGACAGATAATGAATTATACCTAACACTTGTAATTCTTTTAGTGAGAGCTGTAAATAAATAATTAGTCTGCAGGCTTTTCTATCACCTAAAACTTGCCCTGTGAGCCTCATTCACCTCTACCATAATCCTTCTCAATTTCCACCAGCAGGTGAATGAGGCTATAAAAGTATCACCCCCAAAGCCCCCTATAAATAAATTGTCTCTGCAATAATCCAGCTACTCATGCACCTCATGCATACCTCCCATAAAGAGGCACCCTGAGCAAAAACACTCCACTCTACAATGCTGAACCACAGCAGTGGCGGAAATGTTTTCGTGATAGGAGAATCTGTTGTCAGGTACACTGACTCATCACTCACAAGGCTGGACAAGGAGAACAATACAGTGAGTTGTCATTCAGGTGCCAGCAGCTTTGACATTACAAGGGTCCTAAGGCCCCTAACTCCTGGATAACATGACTACAATATGTTAATGGTACATGGATGGGAGGAGAGTGAATGACTTCGGATGTAAAACCCTGAGAGGCATGCAGAGAAACATATCAGGATTTTCTCTGCATGTTATAAATGCCTTAGTAGCACTTGTGTGATCACCTAGTAGTACTACTCTTAGACCTTCCACTCTTTACCCTCTTAGCTCTCTTTGGCCTTTCTCCCTCAGTTTCTGACAAATATGGATGAACAATTTCCTAAGCTTTCTCCTGCCAGTCTGGTTGATACGGGCATCCTGAGACAGCGTAACAACTGTCTCATGTACATGGACAACCTTCTACTGCTACCACCTAGGAACACAATTTGTGAGAGATGCAATTACATTAAGAACCTAGAGTCAATGCTCTCTCTCCCTCGCAAGCCAGTATATCTGGTACTGAGAAGGTTGTCAGCACAAACATCACACCTCAAACACCACCCACACCTACACAACACACACCCACATATGCGGAGATCCTTAACAAAAACATGCCCAAACAAAAGAGACCTGCAACGCAAAAACATATGTAAACTCCATTGCCCACCACACCACACATAGTGCACATGTCTATGTCTCACAGCCACTAAGGCTTGAACATAAACCCACCATATTAGTTATGGGAGACTCCATTGTGAGACACACAGATGTGTCCTTCATCAGGCGGGATAAGGAGACAGTCACGGTTAGTTGTTTGTCAGGTGCCAGAATCCACTATATCACCCTTGCACTCATGTCTCTCAACAACAGGTACTGTTATGGCTCTGTAATAGTCTATGTTGGCGTGAATGACTTGAGACGTACCTGCCTGGACTACATGAAGAGAGACACGATAGAGCTCACTGAATATGTGTCCCAGGCAGGTATGTTCCAGCCTTAAGAATCACCCAGAATGATGCTTCAATACAAACAGAAAATGATTGACTTTAACAATTGTCTTAGTTTCTGGTGTCATTTCAAGAGGATCCAATACTTGACAGCCGGGGAAGACACGATTGACAAACCATGATGCTTTGCCAGAAATGGCCTGCATCTGTCTCCCTTGGGTTTTAGGCTCCTGGCAAATGCTCTTGCATCCCTCATAGTGCCTTTTATGGCAATGCCATGAGATAAAAACTACCAACATGAAAATGTCACCAAAATGTAAATTAAAGGTCATGCTGCTAAACGCTATGAGTCTAAACATGAAACTACACTCACTGCAAGCATTCTTAACCCTGGAAGATGCTGACATTTGTGCAGTCACAGAAACCTGCTTCAAAGCTGCAGAGAGCACCCCAGACATGCCAGGTTACTCATCCTATCATACATTCAGACCCCAAACTGTGGGCAACAAAGCAAAAGAGGTGGAGTAGCAATATATATAAAAAACATACACAGCTCTAGGCTGATCAGACAGTATGATGCACAGGAGACACTCCAGTCCAGGTGCAGTTAACTATTGACAGGACTTGTATTCAAATCATAGCTAGCTACAGGCCCCAAACTTTGACTCAAGATGCCCACTCCACCTATCTGGATCTCTTCGAATCGATCAAGATTCAACCCTTTACCCTGATCCTGGGCGACTTTAACTATCCAGCCATAGACTGGAAGAATGACTCATGCCAAAACACAAATGCCCAGAGATTCCTTGATTTTGTCAGTGCAAATGCCTTGGATCAGCTGGTCGACACCCCCACAAGAGGTGAAAATATCTTGTACTTGGTATTAAATAACATGAGTAACCAATGCAGCATCCCTACAGTGTCATCCTCCCTGGTAAGATCTGACCACAAAGCGGTCACGTTCGAAGCCACCATCCCCCCCAAACAAAAAAAAAATCTCCAAAGCTGATTGCAACCTCCTGAGGGAAGGTATAAACAGCTCCGCAGCCCCTCCCCCTCCATAGGAATGGTCACATATGTCCAAACTTACACCAAAGTACTATACAAGCATGTATATAGCTACATGCAATCAGGAATACCAGACAGGACAAAATTCTCCTACTCAAGGAAGAGTAAACCTGTCTGGTGGACATCTGCAATAAATAAACTATATAATAAAAGGAAAAAACTGCTGTCCAGGACCAAGAAGGAGCAGGTGCCTAATTGGAAGCACTATCTCCTTAGCCTGAGCAAGCAAATAAGAGCACTAGTGAAATCATCCAAAGCAAACTTTGAGTCCAAACTGGCCACATCTACTTAAGACAATTACAAGGCTTTCTTTGCATATGTCCACATTCTCAAGGGAAGCACCCAAATCTGCTCAGAACTGAAGGAGTTCAGTTCTCCTTTTGGCATGTACCCCACAAAGCACATGCAGCAGCTGGAGAGGCCACAGAGATTCCTCACCAGGGTAATCCAGGGCCTCAAACATTTACCCTACACAAGTAGGCTAAAGGTCCTGACCCTCTACTTAATCTCCTACAGAATTCTCAGAGGAGACCTCTGTCTGGCATACAAAGCAATTTCAGACCCCACCTTGATGGGACTGCTGCATATCTGCAAGTCAAGCTCCACTCGAGTAGCCCACATACGTGGCTTATCCTGGTCTCTGACATCAATAGGACTTGTTGCAGGACAGATTTATGTCCCAGAGACTCCCCCTTCTGTGGAATAGACTCCTGCTCTGCATCAAGCGGAGTACCTCATTAACCCTTTTTAAGCACAACCTGGATAACTGGATGGGGAACAGAAAATATACCCCTTGGATTCCACCTGTGTCCCTGCTGGACAGGGGCATTGAGTGCTGACTTGTCAGTACATGGGCTAAATTCTTGGCTAGGGTTGTAAGGGCCTCAGGGCCAATAGCCTAGTAACTTCTTATAATCCTATGATCTTAAGACATGATCCCTGAGTGGAATCCTTTTTTCACCTAGAATGATGCCTAGATACAAAGGAAACATAATTGGCTCCAGTAGTTGGTTAAATAGCCAGTGTCATTCTATGGGGGGATTGTGAATGTGTCAGCATGGGCTGAGATGCTTGACAGTCCAGCTTGCTTTGCAAAGAAAGTCCTGCACCTCTCATTCCAAGGCTTCCACATACTGCTCACATCCTTTGTTGCTCTTTAGTGCTCTTTTTAGGTAGAGTCCATTTGATGAACATTCCACTATAACTTAACATATCTTTCTCCAAATCTGGATCACATTAAGGTGGCTCAACTCAATGCCAGAAGTCTAAACAATACATATCGTTGATCTTGAACCATTCTTGCATTTGGAAAACATCCACATCTGTATTGATACTAAGATGTCTTTTAAATGCAAAGTGAGCACCCTATTTAGGCCATAATTTTGTGGGTTCAAGCCTTCAGATCCAGTGGTAACTGGTGTGGATTCCCCATATCTGTTAAGGAGCAAATTACTTCTAGTCAGATCCTACAGACTCACAAACTGAACTCATTAAACTACAGGTATGATGTGTCACTGATTAGTTATCTAATAATAACTTGTTACAGAGCACCTTCTTTGTCATCTGATGACCATATAAGTTTCCTCAGTGTTCTAAATGATCTTTCTTTTAGCAAAAACTCCCTCACTTTGTGTGACTTTAACTACTCTTCAATAAATTTGGACAACTATACCTCTAATATAAGGTCTGCACCCAAATTCTTAAACTTAATAAACAAAAATTCCCTCTTGAACTGATGATAAATATACCTACTAAAGGGCACATTATTCTTGACCTGATTCTTAAAAACAGTCTTTCACTAAGGCTTGGACCCCTGAGAGCTGCTCATGGCTGCTGCTTACCACTGTAGGTTTAATCTGCTCTACAGTCTTATCTACATTAGGTCTGCACCTCCTCACAACTGTATCCCACATCACCATTTTCCCCCTGCTACTTTCTACTTCTCCCTTCCTTCCGCACACTAGTTAAAAGAATTTTTTTTCTAATGCTCCCCTATTATCCTAGTCCATAGGCTACTCTGGTTTCCCAGTCTCCCCTACCATCTATATAGCTGCAATATCTCTAGTTGCTCTCTAAAACGATACTTTCACCCATTACTAAAACTGCTCTCTAATTAACCTGTCCATTTTCCATACTGTAGTTAACTTTATTTAATTAACCTAATCTCATTTCTTTTCCTTTAAGTTCTGGTATACTTCATCTGCAGTTAATATCTTTTTCTATACAATAGTAGCTACAACATCCTCTGTTTCAGGTATATACTTAAAATATTCAGAAAACTTAATTTCCTTACTGATTGTTTCTCTTGAAACACAGCTGTTCATGGCTGGCTCAACCCATTCCATTCACCCTTGCTCCACTTGGGCGTACTCCGCTGCCCTACCCTACACCCAATTCTCATCCACCTTCACTACTCCTACATTTATACTTACAAAATCTTCATCCCATCTTCTTTCCTCCAACCAGACTTCCCGCCACTTTTGGCCCTATCCAGCTATCTCAACCAACCCTCTCAGCTTACAATAGACAATCCCCACCCCATACTAGTTACACTGACTACCTTCTTCCTCCACCCCTAATAAAAAAAAAAATCATTCATGCCAAACAACCTCTAAATCATGCACCACCATCTAATAATATTGCTACTAGCTATAATAACCTCTTCCTTAATAATACTTACACATACTACATCCCTCCCTGTACTAAGCCCAAAAACCTCTTCCCCTCAGACACCTATACCTTCAACTTCCAGTCATACTATCATAGCTTTGCAAATATCTCCCCACAATTATTTCTGCACAACCTACCCTATTACTCAGTTCTAGAACTCCTAGTAACTGCATATAGCAAACCTCAGCTCATACAATGGACATCTACATCCCCAAAAAAACAATGAACATATTCTCTTATCTAATTACTCTTTTATCACATTGCGATGACATTCACCCAAACCCTGGCCCACATACTAATCAAACCCACATAACAAATCCAAAAAATCTCAACATCATGACCTTAAACATTAGAAGCTTAGCAACAAAGTACACTCCCTGCATGCTTGGATAAATCAGTACAAACCTGCCATGCTAGCCCTCACTGAAACCTGGCTAAAGCCAAGCATTCAAGATGCTGAATTGTTACCTCCCAACTACAACATAAGTAGACTAGATAGAAACCATAAAAGAGGTGGAGGCACAGCATTACTTTATCCTAACAACCACAGTATTACATCATTTACCAAGAATATTTCTACTTTTTTCAATGCAGAATTAAATATCTTTCTTATCTGCATAACACCGGGCATATCTGCATCATTACTGTCTATATTGCCCCAGGTCAAAGCACTCATATTTTAAAAGAAATCTTATCCTGGACCGCCCAAACAATAAAACATGAAACCATCATTTTAGGAGATGTTAACATAGACTGTCTGCCTCTCTCATCCCAACTATAAACAAATAGCATCAACCTATATGTTTTTTCTCAACTCATTACCTGCTTCACTAGGTGCAACAAACAATGCACTTAACAATCTGCCTTAGACTCGATCCTGGTATCACTCCCACTAACTTTACCTCTGCTGGCACATATCAAAACTCAGTAAGTGAACATCTATCTGCCTATACCATCTGACCTAACAATCGATATCCTAAAACACACATCCTGAAATCTGACAGTAACCTTACTAACTTCTCCAAAGACAAGTTTAATGAACTACTTAGCAAAATAAACTGGTCACCACTAAAGAAACTGCTCCTAAAAGAAACAGTACATTATTTTAACAATGGTTTCTTACAACAACTTGATACCTTAGCAACAGTTTGCATTAAAAGAATCAAAAAGAATCCCATCCCCTTTCTAACCAATGAATGTAAACAATTATTGAAGAAAAGAGGTGTAGCTTGGAGTCTATGGAAACAAAGTAAAAAACAACCAGATATAATACAATATAAGGTACTATGGAACCATGCAACAAGGCAGAGTACCCAAGATAAACAATCTTACTTCACTAACCTACAGTAGGAACACAAACCTAACCCCAAAAAATTATGGTCCTCAATCTCAACCTTACTACACCCAAGCGCTAAAAAAGACCCCAATATTTCACTCAACACCTCTCCATCTCAAATTGCAGAGGACTTTAACAATCACCTTGTAAGATCCATAGCAGATCTGATTGCCAAAACACCAAATACCAACACCTCTTCCTCCCTGACTACCACAAAATGATATTCTCTTCTCTAGCCCACACCCTTCTCACCTGCATGGCACAAAAAGCCTTTCTGAGAACCTCTGAGAACCACACCACTTTTTCCCCTACAACCTATACCAATAAGCCTCATAAAAAGATTACTGCACAACCTTAAACCCTGCTCAACCTCCGCAGATAATTTTCCTCCCTCATACCTAAAACTAGCCACAGGTTCCATAGCTTAGCCAGTCAGCATCCTGATTAATCATTCTATATCTGAATCCATAGTACCTAACATCTGGAAAAAGTCCCATATTATCCCCATTTACAAAGGAAGTAACTCCACTGAACTTACAAACTTTTGACCCATAGCCATACTTCCCCATTTACAAAATACTTGAAAATGTATTCATCTTCAACTCCCAAATTATATACATCAAAACAATCTTCTTACAAGCACACAACTTGGTTTCTGTTCAGGCCACAGCATTTCAATAGCCCTCCTAGTCTTCACTGAATCAGTAAACAGAGCGAGTGACTCGGGCCTTTTTGTATCTGCTTTATTTCTTGACCTCTCAAGGGCATTTGACACTGTCTCACATTCACTTCTCCTGAGCAAGCTCTCTAATTTGGGCCTTACCCCTCCCACCATAAAATGGTTCTACAGCTACTTATATAATCAAAAACAAGCAGTAAAATAGGGAAACAGTACTTTCCTTTCTACTAAACCCCACCAGAGTCCCACATGGATCTATCTTAGGACCACTACTTTTCAACTTGTTCACAAATGATCTATATACTACCTCCTCAAGTGGAAGACTAATACAATATGCAGGTGACTCCACAATAATCTGCATCTCTCCAACACTAACCCAACTTTACACCACTAATCAACAAACTTTTTCTGCTATTGAATTCTCGCTTACTAACTGCCAGCTATTCCCTAACTCAGAAAAGACCAAAATGTTTCTTTTCCTACCAAAAAAACTGCTCTACAGACCAAAATTATTTCAAAATCCACTCTTTAGACAATACCACTGTTGGAATAGTCCACCACAGTAAACTGGTAGGTATTGTCATAGATGATCACTTAAAATTTGATCTCCATGTTCAACTAAATATAAAGATAACTTAAAAAGAAGAAAAATAAGACTCCAAGATCCAAACGAAATATAAAATGATGAAAATAGGCCTTTATTCAGAAACACAAGCGCTTTCACATAGCTTCTTCAGGTGTATATTAATCAACTAGAGAACACACCTTTATATATACAAAACAAATCACATGTTCACATTCCAATTAAGTTAAAGGTGCAAAACTATCTTATAAAATGCATATATAAATAAATACATTCTTACTAAAATGCATTCATATAAATAAGAATATATATATATATATGTACCACACAATATATATAAAAAGTTGAAAGAAATGTTTTTCTATGTAAAATATGTGTGTATATAAAAAATCATCTTCTCAAGCCTCTGGTATGCAGTATGGGTTTCAAAGGTATACATTCATTGAGACCATGTCCTGTATTAGATCTCAACATCACTATCCATCTAGCTTCTATTTCTTCAGTCCTAAGTCTAACATCCCCACCTCTATCACTCTCAGAGGACTTAGATAGTACTTTAAACTGAAATTTGTGAGATTCACCCATATTTTAACATGCTTAGCCAACGCATTAACCTTGGATCCCTTTTTAATGTTGGTGGCAATGCACGATGCATCGGAGACCATCCAGGTGCAATTAACCATAGGCAAGACTGCTCTGCAATTTGTAGCATGTTACAGGCCACCCTCTCAAACTCAGGAACCTCACATGGCCTTCCTGAAAACATTGGAGGGGATAAATGTATCTCCAAACACCATCATACTAGGTGACTTCAACTACCCTAATATAGACTGGGAACACTACTCAAGCCCAAACACTCTAGCCCAAAGGTTCCTGGAGTTCATAAACTCAAATGCCATGGAACAACTAGTCACCATCCCCACAAGAGGAGAAAACATACTTGATCTCATCATCACGAACATGGGATCACAATGTTCAACACCGAAGTATACCCCTCACTGGTGAGATCAGATCATAAACTAATCTCGCTGGAGGTCCTCATCCCGCCCCACCTGAAATAAAAAGACCACAGTGAAAAACTTCTCAAAAGCCGACTTCACACTTCTAAAAACTAGTGTGGTCTCCTTTAAGGCCCCTGAGCCAGTGGTAAACATTACTCAAACCGCTGAATCACTTACAAATGCCTTCTACCAGCACCTACAGGACTGCATGGATCAGGCAATCCCAAACAAAACTAAGACTCTTTGTACCAAAGGCAAGCGTCCAGTCTGGTGGACCCCAGCCATAAACAAGCTCTACAACAAAAGGAGGAAGCTACTACAAGATAGAGCAAAATCCTTGAAAGGTAAGACACCTTTGATCATTATAAGTAAAAAACTAAGAGCTCTCATAAAATCATCCAAGGCAAATTCTGAGAAAAAATCGCCAAGGACTCAAAAGACAATCATAAGGCCTTCTTTAGCTATGTTAGAAACCTAGGAGGAAACTCCCAGATATGCTCAGAATTAGTTCAAAATGATGTGAAGATTACTGAACCTACACACATTGCCAACATACTGGCTGACAGGTTCAGTGCAAACTTCTCCCCAAAAGGAGAGATATCTATACCAGAGGATTGTAGCCCCAAACATCTCCAACACCCAGGTGAGAACTGCTCTCTCCAAGGCAAAAACACAGCATCCATGGGACCGGATGGTGTCCCCGGCTGTGTGCTCCATGAACTCAATGAGGAATTAAACCTGCAGTTAGGACAGCTGTTTAATCTTAGCCTCACCTCAGGATACGCACCCAAGGAGTGGCGCACGGCGACTGTGGTCCCACTTCACAAGGGCGGTGCCTCCACCGACCCTGGAAATTACCATCCCATTAGCTTGACAAGCCTTATCTGCAAAGCCATGGAGAGGATCATAATGGAACTCATAAATAAAGACATAGGGAACTTGCAGACTTTGGATCCAACCCAGTTTGGCTTTGTCAAAGGCAGATCATGCCTTTTAAACTTGGTTGACTTTTTCAAGACAGTCACCAAGGCCATTGCTGAGGAAAGGCAGTCCATACAGCCTACCTCGACCTGGCAAAGGCCTTGACACAATACCCCACTCAGGTATCATCGAAAAACTCATCAGCTTGAATGTAAACCCATACATCACAAGATGGGTTGCAAACTGGCTAAGTGACAGAACCCACAGGGTCAGAGTTGCTGGAGCCATGTCAGACTCAAAGCCTGTCACAAGTGGTGTCCCACAGGGCTCAGTCCTGGGTCCACTCTTGTTCGGCATCTACTTTTCTGAAGTACAAGCAAACACAGGAGGGTTATGGCTGACAAAGTTTGCAGATGACTGCAAACTGGCCATAGTCAAAACACATCTGACACAGATATCCTTCAGAAGGGCCTCACAGAAACGGATAACTGGTGCCAGAGCCATGGCCTAAAGTTAAACGCCAAGAAATGCATAGTCATACCCATCGGGAAAAACAAGGTTACCCCTAGCTACCATATAGGTGGCAATCCACTGAGCACAGAAGAAGTCATCAGGGATCTGGGGACCCAGGTTGACAGTAGCCTTTCGTTTGACACTCATGTTGCTAAAGTAGTTAGGAAAACCTTCTACATTGCACACCTGATCATGAAGGGATTCACATCTAGATCAAGGGAGGTCATCGTCCCCTGTACTCATCACTCATTAGACCTATGATTGAGTACAATGCCCCATTCAGAATGTATCTGACCCGACACCTGCAGCAGCTGGAAAGGCCCCAAAAGTTCCTCACCAAAAGGATAAAGGGTCTCAAAAATATGTCTTATGCTGCCCGACTGAAAGAACTCCAGCTCTATTCAGTCTCATACCGCTTGCTCAGAGGTGACCTGTGCCTGACATATAAGGCCATGTCAAACCCAGATTTGATGAATATGCTTCACCTCAAAAATCTAGATCCCTCAGAACCACAAGGGCGGGAGACTTAAACCTTGACACGGTTATTAATAGAACGTGCTGGAGGGACAGATTCATCACCCAGAGACTCCCTATGCTGTGCAACAAAATCCCAGTACATGTGAGGCAGAGCACCTCGCTGGCCTTGTTCAAGAGGAATCTTGACCAATGGATGGGAGATCGCAGATATACCCCAGGGATTACTTCAGTGTCACTGCTTGACAGAGGCACATCAAAATAATAGGCCTAGTTTTATTCAAACTAAAGGGGTGGCAAAAGCCACATAACTATGGGCTAGGCTTATAAATGCCCTTGGGCAGATAGCCTAGTATGAACCTATGAACCTTATTCTCTCTCTTAAGGTGCAGTCAGTTTTGCCAACATAGAAATTTTGACAAATGATACAGTGGGCAAGAGAAACAACATGTGAACTCGCACATGTAGCATGGACTCTAATATCAAATAGCTTGCCTGTGTCTGGATGCTTAAATGACAAAGATGTATCTATATAACTACATTGTCCACATTTACCACAGGATTTAGTGCCGGGCAACAATTTTTCTCCCATAAATTCTTTAACTCCACAGAGTCTTCTCTGTAAATTCTTTTTGTTCCTAAATGTAAACTGGGGTTTCAGACCTACTAGATTAGATATGTTAGGTTCAGTCATTAAGACCTCCCAATGTTTATTAATAATGCCAGTATACATACCGACATCACTTGTATATGGAATGCATACTTTTAACCTATTATCTTTCATAAAAGGTTGTTTAGGAACAGGTCTTGAAAAATAGGGTTTAGCTCTAGTATGCCTTAGTTGTCTAACAACCTCTTCATTCTTAGTCACCATACTGTATTGATAACCTCTCTCCTTTAATTCTGTGGCAGTTATAAGCATTTGTCTCTCATATTCATAGGTTCAAACACTTAACCTGGAAGCTCTATAAAACTGATTTTGAGCAACATTGTTGAACACATATTGTGGGTGCATGCTGTCTCTAGATAACAAGTTATTAACTCTACATTCTTTCCTGAACATCCTGGTGGTAATCTTGCCAGCAGAGTCTCTTTCAACAAAGACATCTAAGAAATTAATTCCTACTTGTGAGTAATTTAAAGTAAATTTTAAAAAAGTAGTGGTCTGATTCAGGTAATCAGTAAACTCAACGAGTTGATCAACAGTGCCTTTCCACAGAATAAAACAATCATCAACAAATCTTCTGTAAAAAAGCACTAGAGAATTGTAGGGCCCATTAAATACATGCTCAGTCTCCCAGGTAACCATTACTGCATTGGCATAACTATTTGAACATGAGCTACCCATTGCTACACCATTTTTCTGCCAATAAGCTTGTCCATTAAAAAGAAAAACATTGTTATACAAAACAATAGCAATAAGTTTCTGTATCAAAACAATTTCATTAGCTTTATAAGCACCGACTTTAATTAATAGTTCCCTTAGAAAATCTATACCTTGTTCATTGGGTATAACAGTAAATAAAGAAACTACATCAAGTGCAACAAATAAAATTTCATCTTCAATAATTCCATGTCTAGTGAATTCATATAAATCATGCAAAAAATGCTCAGTGTCCCTAAGGACATGATGTAACTTATCCAACACAGGTCTCAACTTTTTCTCAACATAAATAGAAATGGCCTCTGTACACCACCCTCTACCTGAGACTATGGGTCTCATAGGTGGTCTAATATTATTCTTGTGGATTTTGGGTAACCACTGAATAATTGGTATGGTGGGTTTAGAAACCAAAAAATAAGAGGTTAATTTCTTAGATGTCTTTGTTGAAAGAGACTCTGCTGGCAAGATTACCACCAGGATGTTCAGGAAAGAATGTAGAGTTAATAACTTGTTATCTAGAGACAGCATGCACCCACAATATGTGTTCAACAATGTTGCTCAAAATCAGTTTTATAGAGCTTCCAGGTTAAGTGTTGGAACCCATGAATATGAGAGACAAATGCTTATAACTACCACAGAATTAAAGGAGAGAGGTTATCAATACAGTATGGTGACTAAGAATGAAGAGGTTGTTAGACAACTATGGCATACTAGAGCTAAACCCTATTTTTCAAGACCTGTTCCTAAACAAACTTTTTTGAAAGATAATAGGTTAAAAGTATGCATTCCATATACAAGTGATGTCGGTATGTATACTGGCATTATTAACTATTCCACCATAGAAACAACAGGGCAGCCTGGGCTCATTTCAGAAAATCCATTTGTAATACCATACAGAAAAACAAATGTTCATAACTTTTAACTATAAAGAGCTAGACTAAATGTAAACAAACAAGTTGTTCAGCAGACACACCTTTCCAGCAGTGTAAATGTTGATAGTGTATATCAAAGTCATTATTAAATATTTGGCAAGGAATGCTGATATTTGTGCATTTTTTTACCTTTTGGAAAAACAAAGCATAATATCTTGGTCAATGTACCATGCAGACCCATACAATTTGAATGTAATTTGTTAGTATGAATTTCAGCTTTAAAATGATACCTTAACCATTACTGTGCGATGTTCCATTCTTGAGATATTCACAGGAAATGATTAATATATTATTTTCATAATTGATAAATAAACTAAGCATAATATCTCATCACCTGTAACAGACAGAGCCATATCAGCATCTGAATGTCAGCTTCAAAGTGATGCATCATTTGTGTGACACCATGCCCTTCCCAAGAAAGAGGCATAATAATAATGAAGTATTGTGTGTGTTATAATTTTCATAATCGTACAAGACTAAACAAACTGTGATATCTCTACATGTGTAGAGTGCACAGACACAGTTCTTTACCATGTGTAACACTGTCTTCAAAATGAGGTATTACTTGGCACACTGACATGATCCCTTGCAAAGTTATTTACCAAAATATGCAAACAAACTTTGATTTCTGCATATGTGTCCAACATACAGGCACAATTCTTTTACCATGTTGGAACCAGCAATACTGTCTTCAAAATGATGTATTACTCGGAACATTCAGAGGCTCCCTCGCAAAGTTATCTACCAAAATATGAAAAAAAAATCATAATTTCCATAACCTAAGTCTGAAACAAACTTTGATATCTGCACATGTGTCAAACATACAGGCACAATTCTTTTACCATGATAGAACCAGCAATACTGTCTTCAAAATGAGATATTACTTGGCACATTCAGATGCTCCCTTGCAAACTTATTTACCAAAATATGAAAAAAAAAATCATAATTTCCATAACCTAAGTCCGAAACAAACTTTGATATCTGCACATGTGTCAAACATACAGGCACAATTCTTTTACCATGTTAGAACCAGCAATACTGTCTTCAAAATGAGAGTTACTTGCACATTTTCCATATGCTCCTGCAAAAAAGATATTTAAAAAATATAAAAAAAAATAACCTAAGTCTGAAACAAACTTTGATATCTGCAAAAGATATTTACCAAAATATAAAAATCATAATTTCTATAACCTAAGTCCGAAACAAACTTTGATATTTTTTACCATGTTGGAACTATCAATACTGTCTTCAAAATGAAGTATTAAAATATGAAAACAATCATAATTTCCATAACCATATAACCAAATAACTAATACATGTTAGTGTGGAGTATGTGCATATTGTTAACAGATAATAATTATTCTCGAAAGCTGGATACATAAACAAAAACTTATAATAACTATCACTGAAACCTGTGCTATAGATAACCTATACTTGTTGCCAGCAGTCTGACCATGTATGCAGAAGCACTTCCCTGGTATACAAATGAATTATTTCCACTGCCAACATCTTCATTAGTACATGTTATACACATGTCCATAAATGAAACATTCACCCAAATGATATATATATATATATATATATATATATATATATATATATATATATATATATATATATATATATATATATATATATACATCCACAAATTATATATATTATACACACACACAGGAAGAAAAAATCAGGGGTTTAGGAGGATAGGCAGTTGATGAAGAATGAGGGTGTTGTTTTGCAGTGACCAAACCACAGAAAAACAACCTGGCTTGTATGTACACTCATCAAGGTGATAATGACTTCTACTTATGTGAATAACAGTGACAGCAGCTGAGACTTTTCCCAGAAAAGTGATAATGACTAACTGCTGTATTGTTGTAACTGCATTATGCTAATGTGATAATGACCTTCCTTTCATTACTGCAAAGCTATGCATGCTGAGACACAGGTGATAATTGCTGCACATAACCTGTTGAGTTGGCATTCATTATATTACCTGGTACAGTTGTTATGCAACACAGACACATATATCATCAGTAAGGAGAGAAGTTGAGAGTCCCAAATAGTATAAGATTTAGATATTACTGAGCCCTTCCTCCCACATAAATTCCCACGACTGACAATGACAAAGCCATGAGAAAATGCATACTGGAGCTAAATAGGTTATTTTATTCAAAGAAGGTTTAAGCGACAGCCATCCATTCTTCTTGGTTTTCTTGTTGCTCTTGTTGATTGTAAAGATTCTTTGAGCTTTTTCAAGTTGACCCTTCCTTGATTCAAACTATAGCAAGTGCAACAATAATCCCCTGCAATCTGAGTTATATATATTATTGAAACTACATGCAGCTGGTTGATGATATAGTTATCAATACATTTTCTAGACAAAGGGGTAGCATAAGGGTTCAGGGAGAAGAAAGATGGTTTCAATTTGAGGATTATCTTATTTAGCAGAACATAGGAGTATCATCCATAGGTGGTGTCCAACTATTCAAACCATGAGAATGGCAGGAAAAAGCAATTTATGTCTGATGTGACCCGACTATACTGTCCCTCCTCCTAGGGTTATAATAAGACAGAGGATATTAACGTGGGAGTGACATCCATAAACTATGTCAAACATATACTATATATGTAAATGAAAACCAGCAAACACAGTAACATAGATGTACTGTTTCCAGTGCTTTTCTAAGGCTGAGGGCAAAATCATGATATGAAAACAGATGATTCAAGCATTATGGCCTGAGGCATAAATTCCTATATCATAAATAATAGAATCTAATTTTATTAATACAACCACAGAATAAAATGACAAGAAGCCTATGATATATACAGGAGCACTCTACACCTTGTCAACTAGAACTTTACCTAGCATTATATATAGTCGGAGGACAGACTCACAATAGTGGACAACTTAGGATAGCTTTGTACAGACAGAAAACTAAAATGTAAAAAAAAAAATGCTTGTTCATTTCAGCTGAATTGACTTAAGTTTCATTTCAACCCACAAACAAAAGCAAAAAAAAGTGTGTGTGTGTGTGTGTGTAATACACACACACACACACACACACACACACACACACACACACACACACACACACACACACACACAATACATATACACACAAAATACAGTGTAATTAAGATATATAAATTTAATTTCAAGGCACCATTTTATGACAAAAACTTCAAGCTGGTGGGTATCCCCCCTGTTCCAGTTCTGATCACTGGGAAACCCACTAAATTAGAACTCATCCATTTATTAGAATTATCTATTAGAACTCATCCAGACAAGAAGACTGGAATCAAATAAAATAAAAAAATGCTACTGTCATCACACAGTACCAGAATGAACTAGTACATCTGCACAAATGTAAGGGGGGCGCTAAAAAAAAAACTTTCAGAAAGCGCAGAAGGAGCGAACAATAGCAGGGTTGCAAACATTACACACACCACACCACGGTGATGAGGCAGCCACAATGGATACAATCAGTATATATTTTTATATTCACAATGCATTTTTTTCTATCACCTTTTCACCACAAAATGTTTATAAGACATTCACAAATTACTAAAAACCTTTCCCATTTGAATGTAGCTTCCAAATCTTTCCCTCCCTCTCTGCGTGCTCACATGCCTCCGCACAAAAAATGTAAGGCGAAGACAGAGCCAAAGTCAAATCACGGTGCGGCCCTGTGGCTGGCTGGCTGCAATGCATGCAAGTTACTGGCCTACAGTTATCCTAAATCTCCAAACCAAAATTCATTACGAAACGATCAGGCTAAAAAAAAAAGGAAAAAAAAGGAAAAGATGTTCCCTTGATACCTTGACTACCGCCTGAGCAGATGAGCAGATACCAGACTTACCATGCACACTGCTACTGCCTAAAAGAGATCCCTGCAAATTGCTCCCAGAGATCCCATTTTTCACACCAATTTTATTATTTATTTAGTCCTTTTACAATATTTTTTCTATTTTCCTTCTAGATAGAGTTTTACATTCAATCATTCAGCACTTTAGCCGCCCAAACACATTAACACATTTCTTTTTTGATTTTTATTAGTAAATGCTGACAACAAACGTCATGTTTGTGCATAGGTGTTGCACTGTTGCTGTGTGGTGGAAAAGTGCTGTGAATTAGCCCACTTTAGTAGCTTATTTATCAAATGAAGTAATTAAACAAACAAGTAAATAAACAAACAAGTAAAAAATAAGCTTGATTAAATAATGATTCTGGCTTGATATGATCTCTTATTGATTTGGTTGATTTCTAGTTTAACACTTCATTCTGCCCCTGCTGCAGGAGATCAGAGGGTACCAGGCAAATATTCTGTGGATCAGGCCACTCTGGCCCAGGAAAATAGAAGAACCACACACCCCACCAGCAATAGGCAAGACGGACTGCCTTTCTATTTTTTTTTTTTGACATTCTCAATTCCTGAGTCATGACGAGAGACGACGGACTAAGTGTCAAGTCATAAGATTGAAGTGCTTTACTGTGTGGTGTAGTATAATGTATATATGTATTTCATTCTCTCTCAAAAGTTAATTGATCTGAAACAAACAGAGCAGCCAAAAAAAAAAAAAAAAAGCATAAAGAGGGCGGGCGCTATAAATTAGGGAGGAGTGGCGCAAATGGTGACTTGGATTGCAAGAACTGATTTGCTGTCACCACTTGCTTTATCAACTACTTTAATAACTACTTTGGAAGGGATTTTTTTAAAATTTTTAATGTGACCTTAAAAAATCAAACTGAATCGAAACGGCATAAGAAAGATAAATTTAAGTTAGTTCACAATTTCAGCGTTTTTTGCATTAAGCAGCCAGACAGATCTGCAGTCATTGTTCATTCCATGCGCTTGTGGAAGGATAACAGCTTGCAAGCAGATTACAATCTTCTCATGTGTTAAGAGCGCTTTAGCCTAAGCGCCATGTTTAATGAGAACTGAGTTAATAAACATTGGGAGATCTTAATGACTGAACCTAACATATCTAATCTAGTAGGTCTGAAACCCCAGTTTACATTTAGGAACAAAAAGAATTTACAGAGAAGACTCTGTGGAGTTAAAGAATTTATGGGAGAAAAATTGTTGCCCGGCACTAAATCCTGTGGTAAATGTGGACAATGTAGTTATATAGATACAGCATTGTCATTTAAGCATCCAGACACAGGCAAGCTATTTGATATTAGAGTCCATGCTACATGTGCGAGTTCACATGTTGTTTCTCTTGCCCACTGTATCATTTGTCAAAATTTCTATGTTGGCAAAACTGACCGCACCTTAAGAGAGAGAATAAGGGAACATGTTTACCACATTAAAAAGGGATCCAAGGTTAATGCGTTGGCTAAGCATGTTAAAATATGGGTGAATCTCACAAATTTCAGTTTAAAGTACTATCTAAGTCCTCTGAGAGTGATAGAGGTGGGGATGTTAGACTTAGGACTGAAGAAATAGAAGCTAGATGGATAGTGATGTTGAGATCTAATACAGGACATGGTCTCAATGAATGTATACCTTTGAAACCCATACTGCATACCAGAGGCTTGAGAAGATGATTTTTTATATACACACATATTTTACATAGAAAAACATTTCTTTCGACTTTTTATATATATTGTGTGGTACATATATATATATATATATATATATATATATATATATATATATATATATATATATATATTCTTATTTATATGAATGCATTTTAGTAAAAATGTATTTATTTATATATGCATTTTATAAGATAGTTTTGCACCTTTAACTTAATTGGAATGTGAACATGTGATTTGTTTTGTATATATAAAGGTGTGTTCTCTAGTTGATTAATATACACCTGAAGAAGCTATGTGAAAGCGCTTGTGTTTCTGAATAAAGGCCTATTTTCATCATTTTATATTTCGTTTGGATTTTGGAGCCATGTCCCAGTATTTTTCTTCTTTTTAAGTTATCTTTATTCGTTGGGACTTATAGTGGTTTATGGGCATTTTTGACTTAAATATAAAGATAACCCACCAGAAACTTGCCACACTCCACAGAAACAAACACTCTCTAAACTCATCCACCAAAACTACCCTCACCAAAGCTTTCCTTCTACCCTCTCTGCTTTACGGAGCACCTATACTTACCAACCTGCAAAACTCCACTGGTTCAAAATGAAACATTGCTACAATAAAGTGGCCAAATTTGCCACCAACTCTAAAGCCCGATCACACCACTGTCTAACTCTACAAAAATTAAACTATCTAGAACTCTGCAATCACCATACTATTTTTCCAAATGCTAACACTTCACAAAATGGTCTAAAAACCCCTGGCCCGTCCAGCTCTGAATAACATCATCAAACCGTACTACCCAAACAGAACCCTGAGGCCAGAAGACAAAAAACCTCTCACCATTTCCAAACCCTCCAAAACAGCCAGACAAAGCCTGTATTTGTACTATGTAGCCAAAGTTTGGAACTCACTCCCTCTACCAATAAGAAGTACTTCTAACCTAACAGCATTCAAAACATCCGTTAGACAACACATGGACATTCCTGACAGTGCCCATGCACTGACCCAGGCTAATCTTCCTCTCCAAAACTAG